>NW_010136116.1:8279-32292 GCF_000699245.1 Pterocles gutturalis | reverse complement strand
CAACCTATTGCCCTGACCCTTTTTGTCTCACCTGCTGAAAGAATCCCACAGCAGAGCCTGAAGTTGCTTAAAGGGAAAAGTCACCAGGACTGAGCATGGAAATCAGGGCTCCCTGGTCCTGCCCACTGCCACCTGGCTGACTCTAACCCTCTCCAACACAAAAGAGCCACACAATGCTGGGAAAGATGCTGTTTGGCCCTCTTTTCCTAGCACAATAGAGCCAGATTCTTAGCTAGAGTCCTGAAACAGTCCTCAAAGACAAAATAAAAAGTAATACTGTTCAGGGTTCCTATGTGGCCGATTTCCCGATTCTCCTCCTACTTTCCTCCCCCTT
Organism: Pterocles gutturalis; assembly: GCF_000699245.1. Taxonomy (NCBI): domain Eukaryota; kingdom Metazoa; phylum Chordata; class Aves; order Pterocliformes; family Pteroclidae; genus Pterocles; species Pterocles gutturalis. The sequence goes on along the minus strand of NW_010136116.1, from coordinate 31,958 downwards.
TATTCATTCTCCTACAGTTTAAATAATGACTGAAGGATTAAAAGCAACAGAAGTTAGTAATCAGTCTATTGCACCTGAAAGACAGAGCACAGTCAATGAGTGTTGATGGTTTGAATACCTCAGTAGGCTGAAAAGATACTCAGAGAGCATTTCAGTGAATTTAGGTAAATGGGGAGAATGGTTAAAAAACACAACAACAACAACAACAACAACAAAAAACCCAGAAAAAGCAAACTCTGATCTTGGATAATTAACAGCAGAAACAGGGATAAATTGAAATAAATTATTCAGTGCAAGTACTTCAGACAGCTCTTAAGAATAACACATGGATCCGTGGCACTCTTTAGGGGACTTTGTGCCTATAAACTAATTAATAGATCTGACTTCTCCATATGTAGTTTTTCCGTCTGTAACAGATAAAGTATGGATAGGTTTCTTCATGTAACAGGAAAAAATTAAAACTAAAGTTATTTTTGTAAGTTGCAGAATATTCTCTAACTTATTCAGCATGCGAATGTGTGAAATACCATGACAGAATGGAAATTGATTTTGTAAAATGTGAGAGCGAACGACCGTGCTCTGAAACATGTGGTGCAAAGTCAAGAGACACGGCGCTCGGCTTCCTTCCCCTCCAACCGCCACCCAGGCATGTCACAAACCCAACAGCAGAGCACGGCCAAAAGGGCAGCTAATAACCCAACTCCTTGCTACAGTGAGCAAGCAAGAAGGACACATCAAAAGCGTTTTCATTCTGAAGCCAAAAGCCTGCAAGTTCCTGCCACCTCACTACGTTGTACTTGGCTTAAGCCTTTGCAAGCGCTAGATGTGAACGGCTCCATGTTGGATGTGACTGGTCTCCCATGTTGGGGAAGTGCCTGGATCCTTTGCTTCCAGTCACTTTTTGACCATGCTGCGTGTGTAGGAAAATGCTGTACAGCTTACTTGGCCAAGCAGAGCTGACACACAAGCTCGTCCAGCCTCTTCAACTGGTTAGAAATCTGCCTCTAGCCATTCCATCCAGCCCAGGATTTCAACGCTGCTAGGACACAGCTGAGAAATAGCTCACTTCTATTTTTACAGATAATACCTCACATTTTACAGGATTAACCTTGACACTTGGATTTCAGAAGTAGCTTCCAAAGTTTTAGCCAAACTAAAGTACCACTGTCAGGGTCACCCATATACACTAACCGAATATGAGGACCCACGGTCTCTCCCACGTTTCCCTCCCTCTGCCTGGAGATCTGGTCAGTGTGGGAAGTTGCCATTCATACAGATGTTAGTGTACTTATTTATTTGTAAAGGTTAGTTATTTTTAAAGGTTACTTAACATAGAGAGTATTAGCAGAATGTGACACAGTCTTACATTTCAACTGTTGTACAGCCACGGCACCATTAACATTCACAAAAGCCCCAAACCTATTCAGAGGCTCAGAAACACATGGGCAGTTTTTACACCTGACATATTTTCTCCCAAAATTGTTCAGGGTTCCCATCAACAAATCGTCTAACAGTGGTGCCATGCCCAGCCAGTATCTGTGCCAAGAATTAACACCTCTTGGTCATCTCCTCTCTTCCCACGTACATCTCCAGCCCACACCTCATCACTCAGCAGCCCAAACATCTGGCCACCTCCACTGGAAACTGCCTCTTATCCAGACTAATCACCACAACCTGACGCCCAGCAACGTTCCTGCCCTAGTCTCTAAATGCAACATTTGCTTGACTGTGTTGACATCTCATCTCATTATTGAATTTAAGGAGAGCATCAAGAAAAGTTTCACTTCATCTTCTGTTGCTGAATAGAGACAACAAGCCCTGACATCTATCCTTTAATTAGCATGAATAATGGCAAATGTTGGGAGACAACCTGTAGTTTCATCCAATCTGGAGTTAGGCCTAAACCCAAACTAAATACTCCTCAAAATTTTTGGAGGCTGTACTCACATGCGGAGGTTTGGTTTCACTTCCTCGTAAACTGATTCTACACAGACTGCTAAGTTATTTTCTTCTTTTTATCCTAGCATTTTTTCCTCAGACTTCACTCCTTGTTACAGAGCAGTCTTCCCAAAATTACCTTGTTGTCTCATTTGGGCTAGTCAGAAATACAACACTGAAGTGTGAGTACCTAAAAAAGTAACCATACACATCTAGATTATTCTTTTGTTTGTGCTGGGGTTTGGTTGGGGTTTGTTTTTTGGTTGTGGGGTTTTTTTGTTGCTGATTTGGGTTGGGTTTTTTTGTTTGTTTCGGGTTTTTTTGCAAATCTGTGCCTTTAACATAGTTGCAATTCATTTGCTTCTGCCCTTTCTTTGTAGTTGTGTGCACCTTCCTTTTGTCATTCCCCACACACTTTTCACTATAGCAAGCTAAGAAAATAGTATCACATGTAAGAGATACAAATTTGTGCTAGAAAAGAGCTATGAGAGCATTTCAAAAGGAAAAGAGGACAAGGTAGCCGAAGAACCTATTGCTCTCTACCATCAGTCCCCAACCATCCAGCTGGACACTACATACATGGTCTTTCACAGGGCCCTTCTTTCTCACACTGACTGTATTTAAAAAAAAATAAATTAAAAGAAAAATCATTTGGCAGTTAAGAAATCCTTCCACTGTTTCTGGAGGGGAGCAGCAATCCTGTTTTGTCAGCAGCCATCCTGTGTAGGCTGCTCTTATCACAGAGTCACTGTGCAGCAAGGTGAATGCTGTTCAAAAAAACAACCAGCTTTCCCCACCACCATATCTCATCTCCACTGCAGCTATGCAGTTAATAAGCACCTGTTTCGACAGTGCATACTCGGTTATTTATAAATCTGCAGTCAGGTTGGTCTGAATATACATGAATGCAGCCCAAGAGCCTGTTTCTACTACTCACTGGCCATACTCAAATGAATAATTTCTAAAAAGGCAGAAAAAGAAAAGCTGCTCTCTGGGGGCTGAGTTGGTTTCCTATATAGTATTTTCATAGAGGTGAATCTTCCACTAACCTGGTTGGCTGAGACAAATTGTACAGGGAACAACAGGAGGCTCGTCAGCACTGCTCCGGCATACAAATGAACGTAACAGACGGGTGACATTAAACTCACCTAAAGACAAAATGATGATCTTCAGTCATTGAGAAAGATGATAACTTAACCACAGGATGTATTGCAATTAGCTTCCTCAGCAGCCTACAGAAGCAATATATACAAATTACAAGATAATCTTCCGCAATTTGAAACCATTTAGGATCTTCAGCATCATATACTCGGATCAATTTAAATCTTAAAGTTGCTATCATCTTTCCTTCTTACTCAGAGATAAACATCTTCTCATTTTGTAATGAAACACAGTAGACGTGTTTTTTATCTGGTCTTACTGTATCATTTCTTTCAAGTTAGATGGTTGAACTCTAACGAACTCCACAGGACTGTGGTTGCAAAGCAGGAGCAGTGCTGGCCACCTCAATATCTGTATTAGATTGCCCCCAGTGGCAAAGAACTGTAAAATACTTTTGCAAAGAGACAGAAATTAAAATTTCCAATTGAGAAACAGGTCTGCTGGTGAGGAGAAAAAAAAATAATGCTGCATGTAGAAGTCTTTAAGCTTTCACCCATCTCTAGGAAACTGGAAGGGGAGGAGCATCCCTCCTACTCCTGAAGACATCTGCACTGTGGGGATACAGGGAAACTACTGCAGTACAGGCAAGGTTTTGGCAAACTGAAGCGTGTCAGAATCACAAACTTCCTGTTGATCTGGGTCCACTTACACTTTCATTACAATGCTGTGCTTCTTCCTGATGTTCCCTTTGGATGTATCATATTTAAAAACTAGCTCAAGAACTTGAGAGGCTTGATTCTGTGCACAGTCTAGGAGTAGCCAAGATATTTCTTTCTATGGCCTTCTCCTTCTTCCTCCTGCCTTGTTTTTGACTTAGCATCTGGCAAAAACTGGAATAACCCGGGACATAAAAATTCCCTTAACTGTGAGTAAGCCCTCATTATTATGTCTTTCTTTATAAAATGGCTTGTTTGATTAATGCCTGTTTGCTTGGAAAATTCTCTCCTCTCCTTGCTCCTGCAATTGCTTTGCGTTCTAGTGTCTGGCAAGGGGAAACATCTGGATGCTGAGTTAAATCATGGCCCCTTTCTGAGATCTGTGTGGCTTTTGTTGTTCATTTTCATGGCACCAACATTTGACCCTTATTCTTAACAGCTAGAGCCTCCAACAGTGGCCCACCACACCATTTTAAGCCTTTGGAGCAAATGACCAAGTCCAAAGTTGCTGTTCAAAATACCAGTGATTTTTCAAAAGCTTATTTAATTCATTAGGCTTTATCCAATCCCCTCAGCCTTGTTCAGACAAATCCAGTAAGCTGTGTTCTCTCATGCTCCCTTGTTTTCTAAGTGGCAGTACTTTTAACTTTGCACAGAATAAGAATTTACCCCCAACCAAGTTTAAAAAATAAAAATCCTTCCCTATTGAAATCTGAGGCTGATACTTGCACACGTGATGATTTTAGAGTGACTGAATCTTTGCTATAGAAAGATGGCCATTGGAAGACAGGTTTAAAACCTAAGCAAGAACTAACACTTTTTAACAAATTAGGCTTACTGAGTTTATGGAAGCCAATAACAGACCTGCAAACATTTATGTTCTTGGCAATCAGGGGTAGCTGTCTGGACTCATAGCCAATGGAATTAAACATTGGAGAGACTGCGATCCATGATATAATCTGGTTATGAAGCTAATTACAACTCTTGTCATTGTTGACAATATATAATTATAGAGACAAAAATCTTGGTTCTGCTAGTCGAACTCCATGGGAGGGTATAGACAGAGGGAAAGAAAGAAAACAAAAGAAATCAAAACAACCTTCTCATTAAAGAAAAGACTACCTGAGTCCAGAAAAAGAAGAAAAAAAAAATCACACCCAACAAGAATACTGAAGTTTCCTTAAAATGCTAAAAGAGATGATATATGGGTAAAAATGTATACAAGCCTATCCTCAATGTATCTCTAAGTAAACATGTAAAGGCAAATTTGGAACTTCAGAAAACTAGAATGGAAAAAAGTTATGGAAGAAAATCTTGAACATAACACACAGTTCCAGCTTTGCAAGTAAGGCAACACATTCTAGTACCTCATGCAGATGCCAAGTCTTCTTTCAGACAAAAGCACACATTTTTTGAGATTGAGAAGTCCTCTTTAGAAGCAAGGACTGGATTCACTACCCCTTGTGATCTGCAGTCACCTAGTTCCATATGTACAGCTAATATGGAATGTACCATATAACGCTATGGCTTTTTTTCATCATGACATTTTTTCAAAATCTCAATTACTGTGTGACATGCATCCCAACATGAATTGAATTTTCCATTTTTTTTTCTGATAACAATAAACATCAAAGCTTAAGGAGTCTGCTTCCCATGCAACTGAAATTTTTAACAAGTCTAAATTCTCTTAAGATCATAAGTTACCACACTCATGGGAGAATTTCAGTGACCTTACTGAAAAGGAAATATTGACTGTTTGTGCCTGCAGAGAAAAATAGGGAGCCAGAAGTAATTAAGAAACCCCCAAGTTTATAACACACACACACAAAAAAAAAAAAAACCCCTGAGAATTTTGGTAGAGAGAGGAAAGGCTCATGATTTTTAAGCTTTTGATTAGCAAACTGCTACAAAATGAAGGATGAAGATGTGTCCACAGAGAGACGTTCTTTCATGGTTTAGAAGTAATGGAAGTAGTTCCAAAGACCCTGCAGGTCATGCTACAAAGCCTACCTATTAGCCCTGACTTGTAGGTGTTTAAGGGTCTCTGTTCTCAATAATGGCATTTCCTCAATTTTTTGTATTGATACTGCTGTTAAAACTGTTTCCAAATCCATGGGTGAATCTAGTAGCTACAAAAATTATGATAAAAAGAGCACTTACAAATGGTATCTATCTCTCCTGAACAGAAACCAGTCAGCCCAAATAAATTGTACTTGAGCTTTTGAATATAAAATGTAATTTTAGTCAGCCTCCCAGAAAGCATAATTGAATTTGGGATGAACAAAGCAAAAGGGAAAAAATGGTACATCAATGTTCTAACCTCTGTCAATGTTTTGTATCTGGAAAGTGCTACTCTTTTAAGCAAGACCAGTGGTTTTGGAAGCAATGCAGGTAGACTGTACTTAAACCAAACTGTGTATCATTCATATTCTGTTAATTCAGAAATTCAGTGTAATGTTTAGAAACTTTAGGGAAAAGAGGGCGGAAATGTGCTGAAGTATGCTTATGAGGATCAGGTTTTAGAAGAGTGAAGTTTATCACATGCACGCCTACTTTCATACACGCATGACAGCAAATTCTAACTGGTTAGTGCTGGGAGCAAACTTCTAATGAGTATTTAAAGTGTGATAGAAGATAACTCAATAATTTTTTCTAGGAATAAGGTTCTATCCTAACCATAGACATGTGAGCTGCCCACAGCCAGGCACACATACAGCCCTGAAAATGCTGTTCCTTTTCATGGTTGTAAACCAAAACAACAAATCATTTCAGTAAGATCATTTTCTGCTTTCTGCTACAAATAAAGAAAGGCAGGGGCCTATCCCCATTTTCAAACAACAACATAAAAAATCATTTGGGGATTTAACAATAATTTAATTTGTATTAACCATGGCACAACAAACATTTTCCTCAAAGCTGAAGCACAAACAGCTTACGCACATTTTCCATGTGTGGTTTTTTTTGTGTGTCTGTGAGATGCTAAGACTGTTTTCATTAAAACAAAGAAAAACACACTTCCCGTATGAATCAGAGTTTCATATTTAAACTGCAGGATTCTTCATTTAATGGTTTACTTGTTGATTGAATTAATATGGATGTTTAGCAAAGGTGGACCAACTAGAAAAACAGAGCAAAAGGACAGAGAATACCACTAGAGAACAGGAACAGCCAAAAGTGAGGATCAAGTAGCATAGTGCCAGAGCAAAGAAATATGACATGAGAACCTGTACTTCCCTCTGCCCACCCCATTTCCATCAATAATAATTTGTGACATGCTTCCACACCCTGGGAAGTAAACAGAAGCTTTGACTGTGAGAACAACCTTGCTTAGAACTAATGTCAGAAAGAAACAAAAGACAAAGTACATGAGCTTCAGCTGGAGTGGTTGCTATTGGAAGCATCAATGTACCTCATCCAAAAATCTGCCTTAGAAAAGCCAGGCGTTCACTTAAAATGTCCTCGCAGTGGATACTGCAGCTTTTTTGTCAGTGAGCTGCATGGTAGTCACCCTCTTGGAAAGATGGCAGGAGAGGTGGGAAACTGGGTGCTAGTGTTGCAGGACAAGCCACTTGCTGTAGCTGGTTCACCAGGACCAAGAGAGTTCCCCATCAGGTGACACTGATAGACCTGTGGGACCCTCAAGAAAGACAGCAGGAGAGTACAGGCAGCAGATCTGGCAGCTGGACCACGGATTTGGTATCCCTATGTAAAGAGCTGAAGGGCTGAACGGCAGCTCTAGGATCCATCCCATCCCAAAGCTCTAACGAGCTCCACATGACCTCACTTGTGGGTGTCCAAGGTTTGCTGGACACCCAGGAAGTTAAGGTGCTTTTAAAAATGAGATTGTGGTCTCTCAGTTGGTCAGGATCTTTCAGTAGAGAATTTTTTTCTTTGCCTTAAGTGTGGGCTTAGCACATTTGTTTCTTCTGAATGCTTCTCCCACTGCAATAGAAATCACCCTACTTACTCAAGTTTAATAGGATTTGAACTCACTGTTGTTTTCTGACAAGAAAGCAGAATCTTTTAGCTCCCTGTGCACAGGCACAGAGATTTAAAAATTAGCCACAAGCAGTATATTGCTCCCTGAATACAAGAGAAAGGTTCTGCAATTTACTGCACAAAGGAAATTATTTACAACCGTTGAACCCACATGTAACGGATTTAAAACATCACACAAATAGCAAAATGTGTACCTTTGGGTTTTGTTTGATCAAAAAAGACCCACTGCAGGGTCACAGTGGATAGCACTGTTACTTATTGCAGCATCTTACAACCAGTGTTGAGATGTTTAAGCCATGAAGCACAGAGCACACGGAAACCCAGATTCTTTTTCTGTACCTCTTATTGCTTCTGCTCGTAGCATAACTATTTCTGCTGTTAGTACCTCAGTGAATACCTGTAACACTTCTGTGGAGGAGCTGAGGGTTCTCCACCAACTCAGATTTTACCTTGTTTCCTACAGCATAGCAGGCTCTAGCAATTGTTGTAAAGCAGGTAGAGAAGAAAATACTTGCAGGGCCCTTGCTCTGGTGGATTCTGTTCAAACTAACCATAAGACCCAGCTGCAGAATGAGACCCTGCAGCATGCCAAGTAAGTTGTTTCTGCTTCCCATTCCCAGGCAAGCAGAGGGGCCTGAGCACCTACATCTCAGGGTTTCCTTCTGCCACACTCTGATGTCTGACAGACACCAAGTTCTGGGTCCTGCAAGCCTGGAAACTTCGCTGCCTTGTTATTTTTTCCCCAGCCACCTGCTTTTGAGAACTTCAAAGGGACTTAACACATCCCAAGCCACTATCAAATTTGCTTGAAATAGACCATGAGTTCATAAAAGATGGGTCGCATCATGCTGAAGAAGAGACTAATTATTAATACAGTCTGTCCTAATGCATAGTGACCCTTTTCCTTAGGACGTGTGCCTAACAAGAAGAGATAAACATGTTCCTGCTCTATTAGCAATCAGTTACAGGACAGCTTTTGCTTCTGGTTATACAGCTATAAGCTTCATCAGCTCACTTCAATGACAGCAGAGGAAAACTCAAAGCACCTAACTGGACTGACATACTGTTATGGCTTTGACCCTGGCCAGCAGCAAAACACCACAACTCCTTGCTCCCCCTCCCCCCTCCCAGGGACAGGGAGAGAATTAAAGACATAAAGGGAAAAGGGACTTGTGGGTTAAGAACAATTTAATAACTAAACTACAATAATATTGAAAAGAATAATAATAACAGTAATATATACAAATGAGTGATACACAGTGAAACTGCTCACAGCCCGTTCCCAGCTAATGATCCCAGAGCAGTGAGAGTCCTGAAATTGCAATCCCAGAATGGAGATAAGAGCCCAAGCATCCAAGACCAAGAGCTGACCAGAAGAGCAAGACAACCATGAGAGAAGGGCCACCCAGAGACAACACGGAGGGAGAGAGCACTTCTGGACAGATCCTCATCTATGTAACTGGGCATGCCTGTGCACGATATGGAATATACCATTGGCCAATTTGGGTCTCAATCCTAAACCCAAGGTCAAATCCTAAGCTAGTAACTGGGGCTGTGCTCCCTCCCAGCTTCTCCTGCCCCTGCAGACACTGGCACAGCAGAGAAGCTGAAAAGTCCTTGGCTGTCCTGGCAGCAACTATAAACATCAGTGTGTGATCAGCCTTCTCCTCAGCACAAATCCAAACACAGCCTCTCACTAGCTGCTGTGAAGAAAGTGAACTCTGTCCCAGCCAAAACCAGGACACACACACCAGCTGCCTACTGCAGTTCTCTAACTAGCAGGCACCAGTGCATGTTTACGAGGAATGATGCGGGCAGCACATACTAAATCTTTGAACAACTCCTCACTAGTGTTTGGCAAAATAAAACATTTGAAGTAACAGGTTAGAATTCAGAGTACTGTATGGCGTATTTTACTTTTCCCTTTTTGTTAGCACACAAGAAATAAGAATATTTAAACACATTCTGGAAAAACCTGTACTTCGTTGCCTGAGGTGCAGTGTTTCCAGCAGGACATTGCTAACCCAACAAACATCACAAAATAAACAAAGCAAAATGAGCTTCCTTTGTTACTGACTACTGCTACATTACAATAAAAGAACTATAAATCTGGATTCATTTTTTTCTATCGTTGTTTTATGCCTACTTTTGTATTCTATTGGATTACAACAGATTAATTTGTTTTAGTTTTCTTTCTAGCCACTTTTCATGACCTGGCTCAGTAGCAAAGCTCCATTTTTTAAAAAGAACAAAGTCTCAACGTCTTCCATAAATTTTCCATTCATGCTACAGTTGCTTAAAAAAAATTCTTAACAACTTTAATATTTGGACTTAGACTAGCTGGCAAAGCAAATTTCTCAGTAAGTGACAACACTTCTTCAGATAGTTGTCTTCAGCCCATTTTTTAACACTTTATACCACTTCATTGCTTCAAGCCCCAGATCGTTTATTCTAGCTAGCTAGCTGAATTCTTGCTCTTACCCCATCATTGACTGCTCTGACAGGAGAGCTTCTGCTATCGGCAATAGAAGAACAAGATGTGGGTTCATGTTGGGAAGCAGAGAAGCCGGCGCCAGACCAGCAGCCTCTCCTGACCCTGAGCTGTGGTGCCACCCCAGTAGGTACCCTCTGCAAGGCAAGGCTCTGCTGCTCAGGCAAACTGGCCCCCTCTCCCTGTCGGACCCAAGGGCTCCTAGGAAAACAAAGATACTTTTATGTGCCTTTATTGGCCATTTCAATAGCAAACTCTTTCAATGGTCAGTATGTGTTTGTGCGAGACCTGGCACAACAGGGCCGTGCTGTTGTTTGGAGTCTCCCAGTCCTACCCTCATACAGACAACAATAACTAGAAACAAAGGCATTCTTATGCTGGATCACTTTAAAACCTATGCACTGAATCTAAGTGTTCTCCAGTAGATTCAGCTTTGCTTTCTGCGGCATACACAGCGGTGCGCTTTTACACGTGGTAACTGACACCTGCACTTCACTGATTGATGAAGATCGATCTGATTCCTTACTAATAAAAACAGAGAGTCATCTCAGATGACAGAATTCAGCTGCTAACTTAATTGATCATATTGATAGAGAATTTTGAGAAATATTATTCTAGCATAGCAACACAAATCAAATTGGACAAGCAGACCCAGAGAAAGGTAACTTTCCCAGAAATGTGGTTTTACAATATTCAAGGGTTGTGAATGTTATTTTGACACAGGGCAAAGAAAGAAAATGTTAAGAATAATACAGTAAGTGTAAAAACACAACAGGTAGGTTCTGTTGCCGTTCCTTAAGCCCATTACCTCCTTTCCCTGTGAAAAGTAACACTGAAAACTCCTCACACTCTAGGGCAGCCATGGCAGCAATCCCCTCATGTTTTGTTCATGGATCACTGTCAACTTTGAGCGTCCTGTGGGCTACCACACAGCCTTGTAACGACAACATTTTAAGGCAGCATGGCTTTGTAGGCCCCCAGTGATCTGTGGAGCATAGCTGAGCATCGCTGCTCTTGATAATCTGACTTCAACAAGTCTCGAGTGGACTAACAACAGAGCTACTTACATGCAAGGTCAAGTTGTTCTGCTGGCTACAAGTTTGGATTTGATTTCTAAAGCTGGGGCAAGTGGAACTGTGATGAATCCAGTACCTTATCACTTAGAGGCCACTTAGTTAAATATCAAATCACTAACTTCTGCTGTATCTACTGTCATTTGCCTCATTGGTTCAAAGCGCAGTGCTCTGCTTTAGCAGCAGCAGCCTCAAGGAAAGCGTTGAGCCTTATCCTAAGCCTCCTCCTGGAGTCAGATTGCAGAGTACCAAGGAATTCCTGGCACTGCAGTACAGTAAACAGTTCTCCCATGTCCAGGATATAACACCAGAACAGATGATAATAAATAAGCCGCTTCAACAGGGCTGTGAAAAATGATCCCTGACATATCTGCAGTGAAGCAAATGTCATCTCAGAACAGGCTTGTCTGGATGCCTACAGGAGCACACACCAACCGTCTGGCTCAAATTTGCAGCCCGCTACTCATGCGGTGCTGGGAGCATACTTCTGACTAATTCTGCACAGCGGTTCTCTACCTACTGAGCACTCTTTTGAGCTATTAGTGCCACAGCATATCAAACAGCCTGTCACAAACCTGTTTATCACCCCTTTCCCCAGTTCAGGCAGGTATCCAGCAGCAAATATTCAGTATAAATATATGCACACCTAAGCATTAGCTCTCAGTAGGCTGGACCACTGCACCTAAATTCAGGGCAGAATTACAGCCCTCATGTATTTTGAGATCACTGCAGCCATGTGGGATTAGTAGTGCAGCACCTCACATCAAAAGCCTCTCTTCACGCTCAATTGAAGAACTGTTCACAAAAGCTAACTTCAGCCTGGCAGGACCATGTTTCTTTCTATAGTCAGTGGAGAAATGACCCCAATGGAGAACAAGGTGATCCAAACCAGAAGCCGAACTCGGCTCTTCTGGTGACCCTCTCTCTTTATTCATTGCTGTCAAGGGAGCCTCTGCAAATACACCCTCCTTTTACAGAATCATAGAATCATGGAAGGGTTTGGGTTGGAAAGGACCTTAGAGACCGTCTAGTTCCACCCCCCTGCCATGGACAGGGACACCTCCCACTAGCCCAGGTTGCCCAAAGCCTCATCCAGCCTGGCCTTGAACCCCTCCAGGGATGGGGCATCCACAGCTGCTCTGGGCAACCTGGGCCACTGCCTCACCACCCTCACAGTGAAAAATTTCTTCCCAATATCTAATCTAAATCTGCCCTCTTCCAGTTTATAACCATTACCCCTTGTCCTCTCACTACACTCCCTGATAAAGAGTGCCTCCCCATCTCTCCTGTAGCCCCCTTTAGGTACGGAAAGGCTGCTATTAGGTCTCCTTGGAGCCTTCTCTTCTCCAGGCTGAACAACTGCCAGCTCCTAAGACTTCACTATGAATCTCATAGTATTTGATGTTTCTCTTGAAGGCCCTTTTTCTGAAGTCATTTATACTTTTATAGTAAAGTTGGCCTTTGCTAAATACACATATCTATAATTATTATAATATATATGCCTTGCTGAGGTGGAGAAAACTTGGAAGTGTGAAGTCCAGAGATTAAGAAGGGGGTGGGGGTGTGTGTGTATTGAAATACAAAATACAAGTAAACCAGAAGTTACCGCAGGTTTTTTTCAAAGCCAAACTCAAGACATTTCAGGGCTAGATACTAGTGACGCTCAGCTCTGTCTTATTGCAATAGTCCAAGAAGTCATTTGAAATTCGCAAAAGGAATACCCCCATTTGCCTTGTGTCTTGATCCAAGGGCTAATACATTCAATGTTTGGTTTTCCCAAATTCCCACATACACTAGGATTCCATTCTATTTGCCACTTTAAGACAAAATGAGCTTTTTACAGTAGATTAGAGAAAAGTTTGCTCTTTTTAATATCTGCACACATAAGAATTATAGTGGATTTATTACAGAGGATATAACAGCAGCTCTCTTCTGCACTGTATTCTTCACATGTAACTTCCCCAGTATTATGAGAAATAAAAAGAAATATCCATTTTATTTAACATCCTCTGTGGGCCAGAGAAGTCTATTCTGCATACCAGTAGATATCTCTATTAGGAAATTACACAATATACATTCAGTCTACATTTTCTTACATTAAGTGATTGAATTTTCTCTTAGCCTCAATCTCTGGTCCATACTAAACACAGCTTTTTTGGCTTTTGGCATTAAAATCTGAGGATGCAGCAGACCATTGATGTAATCAACTATTCAAGATGTATACAGGGACATTTTCTGTTCCTCTTTCTAAACTTATTGTTATGGTGAAGAGCATTCTTTATGTACCCTTGGAAGGAGGACAAAGAGTCTCCGTAAGGGAAGAAAGAACTTCCTAATATGAAAATAAAGTAGAGAGAATACAGGCGTGGCCCATTTTATAAAGAGATAACAGACATGGCATCTAAGAATTAGTGGGAGAATACTTTTGCTTGGTAAGTAAAGGTCACAAACAGTGGAGTCTAATACTCCGTTTGAAGGGGAAACCAAACCAAGGGAAGCTTATACCTCCAGTCAAGTCCCCAAACATATCTATCTTTTGATCTTATTGTACTACCTGAACCCTACTGTAATGTCTTGGTGACACATAACAATTTCCTTAAGCACAAGTACATGCACTTACACACACCCAGCAGCAAGACCTTCTTGACTGATATCTCATTAGTTTATCCTTTTCCCATAACCTAAACTGGTATTCTTTGTGCCACCAGTTAATACATAAATCAGAAAGAGAGATCAGAAATAATCAGTAAGTACTTGGTCTACTTATCCAGTGAGCTCTGGGCTGCCACGTCTGTAGGACTACCTATATCCAACCTAAAGATGCCAGAAAGGTTAAAGCATGCATATAGCATGTCAGACAGCCCCACTATGAAATAGAAACATGGAGCTGCCATGTTTAAGACCAGGCTATAGTCCCAGATGGGAAGTCACCCAGATGGCCACTGAAGTGGCTGGCTGCAAGGGTGGGATTTGGTTCAAGATTAAGGCACTTAATGAGCAGTAATTATCTCAATTCCCATTACAACCAAGGGAAACCTATACAATATAGTTAATGAAGGCGATAGAACCATTCTGCTAATATCTGAGAGGTGTCTACTCCAAGGTAAACTAAATCATCTGGTTTCATTAACTGTATTAATTCAATTTCCATTGACTACAGTGGGAGTATTGCTTTGATTCTACAAGTTTATACATAAGTATCTACAGTTACACCAGGTCTCTAGAAACCTCATCTAGGGGGTTTAATCCAGGGCCAATTTAAACTCCAAATGGCAGGAGGAACCCTGCATGGAAGATGACCTGCGGAGACAAAGGCTGCATTAGGATTATGAGACTGTTAACACTGGGATGTGCAGAGTGACCAAAACCTCTGGGCTCACCAGTGAATGGCACAGTGCAGATGTTGGCTGCACCTCTCCGAGAGGAGTACATGTTCGAAGCTGCTCCCTGTTGGACTGAGCCTTCCAGAAGACTCTGGTAAAGGTACACCCATGAGTGACTATTTAAACCAGAGTTCTGCAACATTTCCTTCGTTACTGCCTTTGGCTGTGCTGACTTTCAGACTGACATTCTGGTCAGAAAAAGGACCAACAGTCATTGGATCCGTTCAGGTGCACGTGGTTGTAGGAATGTGACACTTGGTACTCAGGTCCAGTGACCTGCTGGAGGCAGCCTCAAGGGCAACATCACTTTCACCTTCACAACAACAGACCTCAAAGTTAGTGTGCGACAGGGCTCAGCCATAGAGGAGCTCAACAACATATATGGGCCTGTGACATGTGGACACACCAGCTCTACACTTTGCTTACTCCTGCACCTAGACCTCCTGCTCCATGAGAAGGTCTCAGGGCCAAATTCTAGCAGAATGCTACCCACAGCTGCAGTCCCACTGAAGCACCAGGACCAATATATAAAGCATCAGTTCTCAGAGCAATCTAGGGATAACTAGATCTAGACAAAAAGCAAAGGATGTATTTGGATTAAACTGAGTCCTCCTACTCCTTTCCTTGCCAATCCCCTTCTTACTCAAGAATGCGTCAGTCTGATAACTGCAACACCTGCATCCCTATCACCATAAGAAAAAAAAGCAAGGTGGAAGCCCCTTATGTGCCCTTCTGAAGTCCTTTGCATATTTCTTGCCAATCCCCTAGCCATAATAGGCCAGAGACAAACCGTTTCCTCACTTGGTGACTCCATGACAGCCCTCCACAGACAGTCTGCAAAAGCCTTTTCCCTGCAGCACACCAGAGCCAGCCTGCAGCAGTTCTATTCATAGAGCAAGAGAAAAAAATCTCAGCATTGGAGGCTCCTAGGTGAGCAGCTACAGTAACCGATCCAAATGTTCCCCTTGTATTCCACAATCAGTGAGAATGTGTGTTTTCATTTGCATTTTCACCCTTTGGTTTTCTGCATTTAGTAAACACTGGCAGAGTAAATGTTAAGATGTCAGCTCTCTCTTCTAGAACGTGATTGACATCCCTTAAGTGCTCTGGGCTTTTTATAACCGACATGACTGACAGATTTTAAGTGGAAGCAGTTCATGCAAGTTTCAGATGTCAGTTGTCTGCGTGAATAAGGTGGAATATTGGCTTTTCTTGTATCCATCTAACGGTATTTCCTCCTGCGTTGGCAACCGCTCTAAACCCTCCGTTGTTAAAAGGAAAAAAGAGTCTGTGTTCTCTGCTCTGCACATTTCTAAAGCTCTCATTCTAACAAAAGGCAAAATAAACCAATGCCTGTATTTTAAGTTCTTGCATTTCAAAGCAGCGCAGCACCACAACTCATTTCTCTTCATATCAGGCTTAGCTAAAAGATGGTGTCTTGTGCAGTAACATGTCTATTTAGCAATTTTCATGCACTCTGCACCAAAAACACTTTCAAGAAATCCAACATTATTATTATCACATCAATACATCCAATCAAAGCTGTTAGCAACAATGTTACTGAGCCCAGTATACCTCTTGACCTGCCCCTCTAATAATGAAGGCAAACAGGTACCCTAAATATTATACAGAAAATTTAAGGTAAACACCAAAACAACATACATGCTATTTCACAAATGAGACAATTAGCAGCTACAGTTTTGCATTGCAAGTCCAAGCTCAGGTGAAAGACAAAATGGTGCATTTACTGCACAAACAGTTGCAACAGACAAGCAATTTAAGTGCTGCTGGTAAGCACATTCCAAGCAATACTGACTTGTAAAAATGTTGCTGGCCATTCTTCCCAGGGAAGAGACTGAGGGATCTAACAGTGTTTATTTAGTGAAAAAGTTTTCCAGAACGGATATGAAGTAGGAGTAGCTGAAGAGCAACTGGGGTATCAAAAGTTGCAGAAATATTCATCTCATGTACACTTTCACATTAAAGTACTTCAATTTTTTACTTCTTCCATGCTGTGTAAACTCTGGAAATGTTTTCAGGATGAGCACTTGAGTGTGACTCAATCAAAAATCTTTACTGTGTGGGTGGTGAGGCAGTGGCCCAGGTTGCCCAGAGAAGCTGTGGATGCCCCATCCCTGGAGGGGTTCAAGGCCAGGCTGGATGAGGCTTTGGGCAACCTGGGCTAGTGGGAGGTGTCCCTGCCCATGGCAGGGGGTTGGAACGCGATATTCTCTAAGGTCCCTTCCAACTCAAACCATTCTGTGGTTCTATGAAATTATCCTGTGTGTTCTGAATAAAGCCAGAGGCTCTGCCTAAAGCTGGGCTACTCAGGAAAAGCACTTGGCTCCCCATGACAAAGCTCAGGTGAGGGTGCACTCCCTCTACTCATTTTCCAACCCTGGCCCAGCACCACTAACAGCCATCCTCCAAGAGAAAATGCCCAGGTACTGCCCACAGCAGGCAAGGCACAGGCTGAGCCCCCAGCCCATGAGCCAACAAGACAAGACTTAGACTTCGCACCAAAGCAGCACCGGTCCCCAGAGCTCTTCTCCTCCAGGTGACACAGCTGAATTATATGGGACACACAGCATGGTACAGAGAGACCTGCTCTTCAGTTCCCTAATAATTTCCCTTTGTTGAACAGCCCGTCAGCCTAGAAATAACCTTGGGTGCTCAGGAAAGTGAAGCTGCAGAGTCAGTGAAAACAGTCAGTGGGGCACTATTTAGATTTTACACTGCCATCAACATAAAGATATATTGGGTAATTATTGAGATATTATTAAGCCTTTGCTTTCCTATGAAAGAGAAAACAACTGTATATTAAGTGATATTCTACCTCACTTTCTTGGACAGAGTGCAAGATTTCTATAGCTGCCTTTTCTTGTTCAGTTACATGACTTCAACCCTTTTTTTTAAAGGAATGTGACCACCACTTGTTAATGGTACAACATAATCTACCTCAGAGAGTAATACAATTTCCTCTTGTTTTCAGCTTCTTATTTTTCTCAACTTTAATGCAGCTGTGTAAGATTTTCCCCTCTCCAGAGGGCAGGCAATAATCAGGTTAGGTTGGTATCTTTATGACACTGCCTTAAAGTTCACTTAATTCTCTCTCCCATCTCCCCCCTCCCCACCTTTAAGTCCTTTCCAATTCATTTTTTTCCTGTTGAATGTCCCTAAAAAGAGAAACTGACACGGATAAATCATTTTACCTCAAAACTGATCAGTGTGAAAAATAAACAAATGGCTGCCCAGCAAATGTAGAAAGTGACTTTAATCTTTAGTATCAATGGTGTCCATTTATTTTCTTTCTTTTTATAAAGAACAAATTTCATCTTGAAAAAGACTAGAAAAGGGCCAGAATACTACTTTTGTTTCCTTCACGAAAATAATTGAGCTCACTTAATCCTGCTAAAATAAATACTTTTCCAAGTTTCGGAGATCAGTGCTTTATTTATACTGTATTTAGGTACTATAAACAGTCAAAATTTTTCTATTTCCTCTGACTAATTGATCTGAGCATGTGCAGTAACATTAATTAATCTAAGCCACATTATCTCCTGGAAATGTTCTGGTTTTATCTATGTCTTTGAGGCTGCAAATTATACCTCAAATAGAGATAGCAAAAGTTCTACAGAACTACAACTTGCTTTCTCAATTTTTCAAAACCTCAGGCTCCCCACAAACAAGTGACAGTAAAAAGACGAAGAGATATGTCTGCAGTTGAGTGGGGGTTTTTTTCTAAAAAAAAGAAAAATAAAAAATAAAAAAGGAAAAAGAAAAAATTTCCCATGGATAGCAGTGTTTCAGGTATCTACATGAAGTAACCTGAATTTAGGATACATTAAGTCCCTTCCTCCTCAAACCATTCACTTCAGCACTAATGTGCACCACCTGCATTTTCAGAGGCTAGAAAACCAGAATTAGGGTCTGACAGTATGCATTTGCTAAAATAACATATTCCTATATTTTACTTGCTATATTAGCAAAGATTTAGCCAGAGATCATTTATTACAGAACATTCCTCTTGGCATCTGCTAGACACATTGGACACTGCCAAGGTTAGCTATGCCAGAGTTTTCCCTGACTCCAATCTCTGTTCCAGGAGAATATTACTAATACAAGGAATATACACTTTGTGATGGGCATATAATGATTGCGATGCAATCAGCAAACAAGATGCTCTTCTGAGATTTCTTCATTGTCCCCCCAGTACAATTCTCAAATAAGTCCTAGGAAATATATCATGTGGCAAAAAACCAAAATCTAGATTTTCACAGAATTCTTCAATTTGCCATAACAGAACTGGAGTTACAGGGAAGTCAGAGTAGGTCATTAGCAGAATGGGAATTCCTGAGCCATGAGATGGGAGAAGATAATGCTTTTCAAGTTCAGTCATGCTAGTTTTTAAAGTTGAGACTTTCACCTGGTCCATCAGCATATAATGAAGCAGCACAACAAGGTTCTAGCTAACACACTCAGCAAGAGGACAGCATCCAAATAAGTGTGGTATATATAAACACAGAGTAAAAAAAAATTGTCCCTGTTTTGTGGTGAGTGCAGGATGCTTCCTTGCACCCCAGTATGTGACTTTGGAGAAATGTAGGTTTTTTATAGCAGATAACTGTCAGCTTGCCTGTATTCTGGAGAGACCATGTTACCATTTAGTTTTGTTCTGGTTTTTGATGATGGAGTTCCTTTCATTCTTCAAACTGAGCTTTAACTGGTGTAATAAAGCCAGCAGATCAGACCACTTTCCAAACAGGCTGGAGACAAAGCTTCTTTCCCATCTTAAGAGATGAAGATCGGTTGACTGCCGTTTGGTATTGTTCATAGGCAGTGACATTTCTGCATGATAGCGGGGTTACACAAAGGCTCTGTGTCCTCCCTGACTCAACTAGGAGACTGCTGGTAGGACTGGAATGAGTCTGCCTATTCTGAACTGCTCGGGGACTGCGGAATGACATGAAGAATGTCTGCAGTGACTCAGATGGGCTGGCAGGGGCAGTTGCGACTAACCTTTTTTTGGCAAGTGCCTGGTGATGTGTTTAAGGTGCAGCAGGGATTAGGGAAAGGAATCTTATGTCAATAAGGGATGATGTGGAAAGTTCACTAATGGACACTAGTAATTTACAACCATAACAAGAAAGATGTTTCTTTTGCAGCCAGCTATGTTATGTAAAAGAGAAAGAACACAGATATAATTCAAGAAGGTATTAGAAAGCCAGGATTTCAAACCCCCATTTTCTAAAGTGTTCCTGCTTCCCTGTTCTCTTCTGTTTTACACATCCCAGATCTGTCATATCTATAAAAAAGGGAAATAAGTAAAAAATTCCTTTCCTTTAGGAAAAATTGAGTTAGCATAATGCAATATTCTCTAGCTAGCCATCAACAGCTATAACAACTGCTGAGCTGGAACAGCTTCCTGATCTACTTTTCAAGGGACTCTTTCTTGAGCTGACATGTTTTAATGACAATATCTATGCTCAGGGCCTCTAGAACCTAGTTTTTAAGTGGTAGATAACTTAAGCTCTGTTGCATTTTGACAGGCCTATGAATTACATACAATTAAAGCCCAGTAACTCAATGCAGTGATTAATACAAGCCTGAACTGTCTCCGTAGAGTTAAATTTTCTTTACAATGCATCTCTATTAAAAAAGCCCTTGGTCTTGAAAGGAAAATTCCTGGGGAGATCTCAATCCCCAGTTTATATGAACGAGAACTGGCATACACCTCCAAACTATAGGTCAAGGATGCCTGCAAAAGTCACACGAGTATCACTGCATCTGGTAACACTCAACTCATCCTCAAATTTGTATTCAGAGCTATAAAATAAATGAATAAAAGGCTGTTCCTAGCATTATCCTGTTGCTAAAGCCACGATGGTTGATCTAAGGACATGGAAAAATGCCTGGTTTGATAGTAAGATCTGTGTTGCCAGAAGCTAGCTTACACTTCCTAGGTACTCAAGCTGGTCTAGCAAAAGACATCAGAACTAAAAGACATCAGAACTAAAAATCTTCTAACAGAAAATGAATGATAGGTGCAAAGGAGATGGCATATGTAAGCAGAACACCAAAGCAGAGGGCTAAGAACAGAGCCAGCAGAGTACGACAGAGTTAACAGACCCCATCTAGGGCCGCAAGAAGAAAATCACCCGCTGTTCTGGATTAGCAGGAAGACCACAGTCTCACCAGGCACAAGGCCAAGGGAAGTTTGGATCAGAACAAATGCGGTGAATTAGGTAACAGAAAATAGCTCCTTGGCCTAAGTATGGCAGAGAAGAAACCCTAACTGAAAATGCCTTCTTTGGTTAGGCAGACAAACTTAGAAACCAAGCTAAGGAAGCATTTTGGTCTCAGCTTACCGCTGTCCCTGTGGGTAGCCCCATTTGTTTATTTTGCCGTGAACCTTCCAACATCCCCTTTGCACAAATCATCCAGTCTTCAAACTCTGGGGTACAGTCCTCTCTTCAACCACAGCTTGCCAGCTCCTTCATGAAGCTCCAGGCCTATTATATTTCAACTTACTTGTCGTAAAGCCTAAGGAGCTCTTTCAATAGCTTCCTTCCACTCAAGAGTTACTGGGCTTTTAGTGCTTCCTCAGCCTTACTTAAAAGAGACTGTTATTGGAAAACCTAATGCATTCAATATGACAGGGCCGGGTTTACAAATCTACTTGTCTGGTTTCTATTGACATTTAAAAACAATGTTAGTGACAAAAATGTAATTATTCCTAAATGATGGAAACAAGGAGCCGGGCGGACGGAATGAACTTGTTTTGAACCTCTATTCATTTCACTACAGATTTTGGCAGGGAGTTTTGCTGGTTTCTATTTTATCCTAACCAGTTTATCCGTGTTCCAGACTTTATATGTTCTGTGGCTGTAACGCTTTCCTGTGGAATTCACCCGTTGCCACAGAATTGTGCTGGAGAAACCCAGCATGCTTCTGAAAAATAAGAGAATTCTCTTGCATTCAAATGTACAGACAGAGTCGAGAATACGCCCTGAGCATATGCTGACATAGCTCACTCTCCATCATTTTTCAGGCTGCCTTCAATTGCAA
Source organism: Pterocles gutturalis (assembly GCF_000699245.1). Lineage (NCBI taxonomy): Eukaryota > Metazoa > Chordata > Aves > Pterocliformes > Pteroclidae > Pterocles > Pterocles gutturalis. The sequence goes on along the minus strand of NW_010136116.1, from coordinate 10,189 downwards.
TTCTGAAAGGTGTGAACTACCTCATCTATCTCAGCTGGAGCTGGAAGGATTCCCCTCTTCCAGTCTGTAGAATCTGCTGATTTGTACTGTGCCATGGAAATGTGGCATTTTTTGCAGCCAAATTCTCTGTTTTATTGCGATCTACTTTGTCTCCTTTCTCCCAACTTTGCTAAAATCCACCTATACAGTTGCTTCTTCCTCTCCAATTGCAGTGGGCACAAACTGAAATACAGGGAACCTTCCTGCCAGCATGGAAGGGAGCAAAGTTTATCAAATTTGTCTGGGAGGAGACACGGAGATGTAGGAGCAGTGATGCGTTGCCAAGGAATCTGTGGGTCAGAGAGCTGTGTTCACATCATACTATGACCTCCACAAACAGCTGTCTTGGCTGGATTAATTTCTAATCCTTCCTACCTCTCAATTAAGGCAAGGCAATGCTGAGACGTGTGTAACGATAACGTAAGGCACTTCATTGCCCGCTTCTGCCTCCACACTGCCCACTCACAATCCCTTCGTTCTACCACTGTTATGTATTGCTTTACACTCAGGTGGGATTTGTGTCAGACAGATTTAGGAATCTCAAATTTAGAAGCTTAGTATCAGCTATTAAATCCAGGCTCCCCTTACAACAAATCAAAAGCAGCAGACATCTTAAAAGAACAAGACTTCACTTCCCAGAATAAGTATCTAAGACAGGTGGAATATATACAGCTCCAGAAAGGGTTGTTGTGCATCTAGGTTTCTTTTCATATCAGTGGAGAACAACTTTTAGTTACCAAAAATTGCTTAACGAGCATTAATGAGTCACCATCACAAGCATCGCAGTGGACCAAAGAAAATTCAAAATTCAAGGTATGCTTCATTAACAACTGGAAATTAAGGAAGTAAAGGAGATATCAATCTTCAAAGCCATTAAGAAATGAAAGCTATCTGTGAGATACTACGACAGCAGAAGTTCCCAAATTGAATGAAGCATGAAAATTGCTGGAGGAGTAGGACACAGGTGGGAGTCAGAAATTTTTTGCCTAATTTTGTCTCTGATGCACTGAAATGACTCCAGCAAACCTTTTACACCTTTTCTTCATGCCTTACCCCCCTCCCCCCCCACACACATCTAATTCAGATCACAGTAACCTGTAAGATTTACCCCCCAAGGATATAGATGGGCTTGAAGGTTTTTTTGAGATCCAAGATGGGGCTTAGGAATTAGTTATCAAAACTGTGAGCACCTGGGACGGGACCAATAACACCTCTGACCAGTATTTCAAAATCAGGAAGGGCAGTCTCCAGGCAGGGGCCCATGCAGCTGGAACTGAAGCCGTGTGTCCCCGGGCTAATCACTTCATGGAGCCCGGGACCTCTGTTCACTTCCAGACACGCATGTGGACTACCTGCAATACTGTGCTGTTAATCAATGCCTAAGTGCAAAACAAACAAAACCAAACTGTGTCCAGACTTCACACAGCTGCAACTTCTTCCACCTAAACCATAAAGGTCCAATAATCTCTTTGATCAGTAGAAACAAGCGTTCCAGGAGTAACTAAATCAGAGTAGTAAAGTGCAAGAGCACCAAACTGCCCAAACGCTCAGCGACAGCGCAGACAGGAATACATCCTTGAAGGATGCAGCCTCACCAAGAAATGATGCACCATGAGCTAGCCAGTCCCAGAGAGCATCAAAGATGGATGAAGGAAACACATATGGCTGCACAATTTACACTTCCCACACATTCAAACCTCACCTGTATACAAAAAAATAATGTGAAAAATAAGGTAATTCAGTTACCATAATAAACCACCACAATATGACATGTTAGGTAATAGTGTCCTTAAACCCGACTAGAAGAATCATATCTTTAAAGACTCCATTTGACTGCAAAGCTGTCAGCAGCATTAGTATTAACTAATGAC
>NW_010136116.1:0-8248 GCF_000699245.1 Pterocles gutturalis | reverse complement strand
AATTTCTTTCCATTCGTGACAGGCTGTCATGTTTTCACTATCTGTGAAAAGCTGATGTAGTCAAGCCATGGGAAATATAAGAAAGTTCCTGGAATTAGCAAGGGTGCATATGTTTCTAGGAAGGCTGAAGTATGAGAATTTTCACAGATGTGGGAACTTTTGATAGCATTCCAGTTGAAACAAATTTGTAGCAAACCCTGTGGAGAAGTTCATTCAACAGGATGAGCTAACCCAGAAAGCAGTCGTTTCTGGCAAATTGCATCTGTATGAGCAGCAGCTGGGAACTCAGTAAACAGCTCTGTTTTCTGGTTGTCAAAGAGCTGCTAAAGCAGATGTGAAACTCATCAAAAATAGGTTGCAAACAGAGAACATGCAAGGGAATGCATCAATATCAGAGTAGTCTGGAAATAAGGAATGCTGGATCATCTTTGCAGTGGTTATAAACCGAAGTGTACCCAACACAGAGCTGCACCAGCAGGCTGCTTTCTTATCCTTGTGACAGGACCTTCCCCAAACTGTACTGTCTGGGCAAATAAGGGTGCAGAGCTTTTGGCAGCTGAACTGTCAGACAGAAGAAAAGGTTCTAAATTGCACTCCGTTTTCCTTTGAATCAGGTTTTCTGAGAGAGGCTTTCATTCCTGTCTTTTTTTCTCCCAAACTCTATAATTAACCCAGACTGAGGTATCACAATGAGCCAAACATGGCATTTGCCACTACAAACAGATTACAAGCTCACTCTGTGTTCGATAGGCAGCCTTCCCACAATATCCACTCTTTCACGGACAGGAATTGGGGCCAACACAGCGATTACATTCCTTTTTTTTTCTTCCCTTTTTAAAAGCCCATGGGACCCAATTCCTTGGAATTCCCCCATATGGAGATTCACTTGGATCTAACTTCTAGGACTCTTGCAGTACTTAAGACACTTAACTTCCTTTATTACCAGACATATAAAGGAATAAAATTTAACACTAAAGGGTGCAGGTTAAGAAAAAATAATGTACTTGGGTTATAACAGCAATAAACAAAGAACCTACGCGTCCTGTCATTTCCCTGGCAAGCCTCCATGGCTGGCCTTCACAGCACAGGTGTGAGACTGTCTTTGGCCAAATGCCTTTGACAAGCCGAGTCTAAGCCCCATTGCCTGAAGCAGGCTCAAATACTTCCCACGTCAGGCGGTTGCAAGGTGAGGACAGACACTTGCCCGCATTTGGTTGCTTCTACTTGCATTACAACATTGGGTTTTACCTCTCCAAGACCTAGTGACATTGTATAATTAAGTATTAATAAAAAGGGACTAATCAGACAAAAAAAAGCAGTTGGTACAGTCAGTCTATATGTATTAAGGTCACTGAGAAAACAGATCTTCAGTAAGTATTTGGCAACTATACCCCTTCGTTCAAGCAGTAGTGCCTCAAGTAGTAGTGGCTCAAGTAGTAGTGTTTAACTGAGAAACACTGAAGAGACTTCACATTACTGATGTTTCAAACCAGCAACCAGTCTTCCAGAACTTGTTTTCTCTCCTTTAGAGGAAGGGGTGTGGGGAAAGCCCATATCCAACTTCAAAGAAACCCTTTGTGGCTTGCATTCAGTTGGAAGCCTTTGCCGAGGCAAATTTATGTTCATTTTAACATGGATTTCTTACAACCCAGAATCTAAGGTGAAACATGGTAGCTGATCCCACATTAAAACTGCTGAGATAACTATTCATAACAATTATTATGTTTCTGTGACAATGCTTGAAGGTGTTTTTTTTTTTTTTTAAGCTAGCAGGTTTTTATTACTATTGTTCATCTAAAAAACCCTCAAAAATACTCATATTTCCTACAGCTAGAGGTGTGCATCTCAGAGGTTGAAGCATGATGCTGCACTATGCTCTGTTGAAGAACAGTTTCTAGAAAAGGAGGCTGCAGAGAGAGATGAGAAAGCTGTTACTTTCCTATGAGGACATAAAAGGATTGTTTCATTCTTTCAGAGGAAGTCAGGCTACACACTTCCACTTGGTTGTTGGCCAGAGTGTTCCCTCCCCTCCTCATGAGGCAGCATGTTAAATGCATTTGGCTGCTGTTCTTTGACTGCTGGGGGTGCTTTCATTCCAGTGGCGATGCAAGATGGATAGAAGGACAGGAGCCAATTTAAACTTTTGCTGACAAACCATTTCAGAAGATATAGTCTGTCCCTACAGGTTGCAGTTCACATGTAAGCTCTCGCTTCCAAAAACAGAGCAATGGGCATTTTTACCAAGCAAATATAATGCAGACAAATTAGATGGTAACTATTTCAGAAAACTTGGCAGAAGTTCAGTTTATGCAAGGCTTTCCATATGTTCCATATTTGCAGAATAAAGATGAAAACTCTGAAACTCTGTTCCTTTTTGGCCTGAACAGAACTTTTACATCTATAAATTGATTTAATCCAGCAAACCCAAATAAATCTTAGTGCGGGGCTACATGGGACTTACATGGGACTGTTCGCTCTCAAGGTCTGGCTCAGAATTTGGGACTTCTGACATTTGAACTCTGGCTTCTCAAGTTGCTTTGAGACTCACTTGGACTGGACTCAAAATTAACACCATAAAGTCCTTCCCTGGATTTTTTTGTTGATTTAGTGACAGAGAAATCCTTCCTCAAAAGATAACTCATTAACCGTTAGTCATCAGATCCTCAGTTACAGTTGGGCACCAAGTTACCTTTTGTACTGTAATCTGTTGATAGATTGCTTAAACTGGTGCTTACCCCAAATTTCCACTAGCTGCAGCATGTTTTGAAAATTTGGAATAGCTTACTTCAACTTGCCTGCAATGATCTGTGTAAGTCTGGTAGGAAGCATAAGGAAGCGAATGATTAATCACATTCTTCCCAGTAATTTAGAAGTGCTGATGAATGCCAGGAAACATTGTAATGAGTACTGAAAAAAAAAGGCAGCAATACACTGGAAGCCTTACTGTTGCTTTCAATAGAAGCACCAAAGTAATTAAGTCTACTAATTAGACATTAACTTTTTAAAAAAATAAATAACAATAGATACATTCCATGCACTGTCCACATTTCTGTGCAAAAATCGTAAGCTGAGCATATATGACTAGAGCATACATACAATCATTCATCATTACAGCAGCCCCAGCTTTATCTCAAAAATTATAATGAACACAGACATACACAGAGCCAGACTATTTCACTTCAATAGACGTCTTTCAGCCTCTCATTTACTGAACAGCTCTGTACTTCCAATGTTTACATTGGTTAAATAAGCAGAAACTATATTTCTGTTTTTCACTGTCATCTTGAACTAGGAGATTGTGTGAACCACACCACAGAATAAAGGCGGTGCCTTACACAATCTTTTGGACAGATCAGAGTGGAAGTTATACCTTTGCACGTTGGGGAAAAAACCACACCATGTGTTTAACTCAATTATTTTGAAAATGTTAAGCTATTAATTATGTACACAAAGAAGCTGTGAATTAAGGTTGAAGATTTTATCTGAAACAATTCAAAGAGATTTTGTTGCTCTGTTCACTTATATTAATTTCAACCCTGTATTTTCTAGAATTGCTTAGAGTAATGGCTGTACAGTCTTATGTCCAATGTGGATTGTAGATTTCCATGAATTTGAACAAGCTGAGTTTTAGATTTTATGCTTTAGAGAGCTAACAGGAAAATGCAAGCTAGAGCCTCAGAAGAAAAATGTATTTTTTTTTCTTCACAAATGCTCAAAACTAAGTAGGAAAGCTCTGTTGTTACCCTCTCTGGTGTCTGTGGTCTTGTATAGTGGTAGTATAAAAAAGAGACATAGCAAAGCCCTTCTTTAAGGCAAATTGTATTTCAGTCTACTGTATTTAAAGCTTCCATTAGAACACTCGGAAACTGGTAGGCAAACTGGTAACATTTCTCTACAAAAATTCTGGCAAATGGGAGGAAAAAAGTGTCAAGAAGGACAATTATTACTATTATTTTCATTCCAAAGTGTCCTTAATTGAAAATATCATTAAAAACATCCATGCTTACAGAAGGAAGTTCAGCATATCCAACTGCATTGGCTGCAGAACTGAAGGCCACAAAGTCTAAAGGTAAAACGTAAATTTGATAGACGAGATTCACTTAGGGCTCACTTTTAGGGGCAGAATGCCAAAGGACCATATAACCATGGTGCTGAAAGGTGTTCAGCTTGAGATATTTATACCTGTCCCATGTAGCAGTCACACAGCGAGTCAGTGTTCAAGAGGATTAAGCATCCAATGAGCAACTAGTAAACCTGCCATTATTTCAGAAGCAGAAAACAGAAAAGGATCAAAAAAATAATCATTTTTAACTAGAAACTACAAGTTAGGCAAATTGCATTTGAAGTCATAAATTAAGAAATCATTCAGAGTTCTGTCAAATTTATTGTCATATCTGAATGGGGTACTAAGACCCTGCAAAAGGAAACCAGTTTAAACTAAATTCAATGTGAAAGTCACAAGGTCCATGTCAAGACCAGAGCCAGAATACTGGGAGACTTTTCAGAGGAGAACACATTGAGATGAAAATAAAAACAAAAGCCAAACCAAGCAGCATTAAAAACACCTCCACCAAGCATCCCACCCACCCTCCAACATCACTTCTCATTCTTTTCAGAGGTGAATGCTCCCTTTTTCAGAACAAAAATGTTCACAGGTTGTTCACACAGGTTATAACAACTTAAAATATTATAATAAAGAAAAAGAAGTGGCCAGGACACTAGTTTGATATCAGAGACAGCTCCCTGCTCTCCTACAAGTCTCCTACATAAATGGTTCAGTCTCTGTGTCACATCCATGACCTGCGGGTAGCAGGGCTGCCGTGTGATGTTAGCAACCGTCATATTCGCTGAAGCTCAGCATCAGGGACAAAGGAGTACCTACCCCACTGGACAATGGGGTGCCCTGTGTGTGTCCGTCCCTGCATGACTTTGCAGAGGATGAAAGAAACCTCAAAGAGGAATGGGGAAAAAAGTACCCTCTTTATATTGTGACAACAGATCTATACACACGCACACATATATATTATATAAACTTGTTTCTTTCTTATCCCTCTCGATTACTTACTAAAACATTGTGGTGAGGAACATGATCAGGCAAAAAGTGAGCCTGACATTGAGGAAGTAATTCTGTTTTGGAACAATCAAGCATCCATTTCTTTTTTCCTTCCCCTGCACACCACTGTTGCTCTTAAGTGGCACCTTTACAGGGCAACTTCCAGCATTTTTCCTTGAGATTAAACGCAAAAAACTCAATTTGGGGAGTCTGAATAAAATCCAGGGGTAATAACAAGCCATTTCCCCACTGCAGGATCTGCATTTACTAAAATCAATTACTAAAACCCAGAATAAAGCAGAAGGTAAAAGCGGTTATGCTGTAAGAATGTAACAGGCAGATGTGTCACTACTCAGAACGTCTCCAGACACAGAAGACTTTTAAGCTGCAGATAAAATTAAAGATGAAGTGTCATGTCTTGTGGGCTACACAGCAACATGCCAACAGAAAAAAGAAATCATCCAAATGGCTGGGATGTTACGAACAACACCACAGGGCTTAGCATGTGCCAAGAGGACAAGCTAAAAAAAAGTCCCAGAAAGAGGTATACAGATACATCAAATCTCCTTCAGAGAAACTGTCTTGATTCTGTATATGAATAGCTAGCAGTCCAAAAAGGATCTTTGGTTCTGCGAATAAAGAGCAATCAGAGATGCTGTCTGTCCCCTCTTGGGCAAGACCTCGCTCAAGCCCATGGCTGCCATCCTGCAGTTCTGCTCTGCAGACAATGGCAGAGGTGGCCAAACCAGCACAAAATGACAGCAGCAGGCCCAGAGCTGGGTATACCAGCTATGGTATATGTGCATGTTCCCATGCAATCTTTTAAGTGCAAACAGGGAGACAGGGACAATTGTGTACATTGCTTCATCCTGCATCTGCTGTAGTGTTCTCACAACCACAGAACTGGAGGAAAAAAATACCAATTACATATTGAGGGGACAGACCAGAAAGCACATTTGCAATTGTCCCATGAGACATTTAACTCAGCCTGGGAGTTGTAGGTTGGGCTGCTTACTGCCTTCTCAGGTCCTCTGGCTTCAGCAACAGCCTATTACCAACATCCTTCCACACCGCACATCCTTGAGAGCTCCCCAGGAACCAAGGGGCTCTGCGCAAGCTGAAGGGAGCAGCCAGCAAACGAGGTCCACCTTCCCCCCAGAGAGAGCACTGTAGGGCTCAGAGCTCCCCAGGAACCAAGGGGCTCTGCGCAAGCTGAAGGGACCAGCCAGCAAACGAGGTCCACCTTCCCCCCAGAGAGAGAGAGCACTGCAGGGCTCAGGAGGAACCAAGAAGTGATGGATGAACATTCATAGGTGCCAGCCTCCCCTTTTCTGTTACTGGTGCATAACAGATTTACATACTGGTTGTTCTGTCCCAAAAGAGCAGGAGTGACTCATCAGAACACCCTAAAATTGTTACAACCCAAATAATGTCCCCACCAGGAGTGACTCATCAGAACACCCTAAAATTCAGTTACAACCCAAATAATGTCCCCACTGTCACCAGCCCTGTGCAAGGCAAGGTAGACACACCAACTTGATATCCACTGACCCTAAACAAGGGAACTTACTTCCCCCTCACAGTGCATGGATGCTTCAGTTTCACAAGAGACACATGATCAACAGTACCAACTGAAGGATCTGTAAGCAGCAGCATTTTGAGCACTCAGCCTGGACTGTGGGGACTCGAATAACCTGAAGCATACCCACCGAGACACAAGTGCTCATACTGCTTACAAGAGAAGTGAATGCCAGAGAAAGCAGCACATAAAATAGTACGTGTTATCATAACTTTTGCTGTAAGAAATCTTGTTGAAACTTAAGGCAGAAGAAAAAAAAAAAAGAAATCAGGATTTCCTTTTTAATGTGCTAGAGACAGCCTTGTTCAAGCCTAAGCAACACTTTATGGCACATAAGGGATATAGATTCACTTTAATTTTATTAGGTAGTTACTTGAAATAAGGTGATTGAGGAAGAGGTTTTATCTAGGGATAAAAAGCTCAGCTATTTTTCCTTCCAATATAAAATGTTGCTGTAAGGATGCCAGCTGGAAAAACACTACACTATAATAAATGTAGAAATGCTCCCAATGATTTTGTAAGTGCGTGCTGCAGGCATTCAGAGGTGATACCATCACTACATGTCATGCTGGCAACTACGTGGTACTTGCATCCACTTTGGTGCAGAAAACTACAAAACACATAGCTAAATTAGTGAGAATAGAGAAAGCAGCAGTAAGACTGAAAGGGTTTGGAAAATAGTGAAAAGGAAAGATTAAAGCAATTGTTTGTTTACAAAGAAGTGATAAGAGACTATAATAGGTTTTCAAGATGTAAGAGGGTGCATTTTTTAAACAAAGACAGACTTTACATGACCCTTTGTTCATGTACTACCTTAAACGTAATTTTCAGTAGAGAGGATTTAGTTAAATAGTAGGGGGAAAGTCTTTCTAACTGCAGGGACAATTGAACAGTAGGCTCAGCTGTTCAGGGGGTCACAGTATCCTTCCCACTGGAGGGTTTTCAGTTAGCAGTCCACCTGTCAGGACAGTTTAAGTACAGATCCTGCCTAAAAGCTGGGTGATGTACAAGATAACTTCCTGAAGGGCACCCTGGTCTTGTGTTCCAGCAGTGCTTCATAACTTGGACAGATGCCAAACTGGCAATTATCCTCCAGGTCCTTATTTCTCCTCTTTAGAAAGCAAGCCTCTGGAGCATTCAGGCTGCATTAGCAGGTAGTGCTCCCAGTGCCCAAGCATCAGGATAAAACAAACCCACTCACAAAACAAGGGGCATTACTCAACGCACTCACTTTTGCCTCTGCCACACGCTGCAGCCCAAGCGACATCGCATCGCATCGCCTCGAGGTGGGAGCCCACCCATGCCAGCCACCACTTCACTTCTCTGTGAGCATGGGCATCATAAACAGTGGTACTGCCACCCCACTCTTGGACTCCGGGAAGAGTGATTTTCAAACCATATCCCACTAGCTTAAAGCTTTAATTTAATAGACTAATTACAAAATGCTATCATCATCTGCTGGGACCTGTTGCTGGAAAGCAATTTTGACTATATCAGAACACAAGGAAAACCCACGTAACAAAGTTAACACCAGGTAGTCAAAATGAATATTTCATTGTAAAGCTTCAACTCTATTTATACCTAATTTGTATCTTCACAGAATCACAGAATCACAG
>NW_010136115.1:2951-3174 GCF_000699245.1 Pterocles gutturalis | reverse complement strand
TCCGGCCGCCCCGCCGGCTGCTCCTGCCTGTGTGTGTGCAACCGCAGCAACCGCTCAGCAGAGCCAACACAGCCCGTGCTACTGAACCAGGGCAGGAACACGCTGCCGAGCACGTTTAGGAAGCGTGTTCTGTAGGACCAACGTGTTCTGTGAGCAGTGGGGCACCGGCGCCTGCTGCACCGGAGCCGCTGCTGCTGCGGGGTGTGAGCTGCGGAATGAACCA
>NW_010136115.1:0-2814 GCF_000699245.1 Pterocles gutturalis | reverse complement strand
AAGGAAAAATAATTCCTCTTTGAGAACTCTCCTCCTCCCAGAGCCGAACCTCCCCGGGGCTGCTGCTTTTGGAGGGCTCAGGGGGGAGATGCCTGGTCCAGCCCGTCCCAGTCCCGTCACCAGCACCTGGGGCTCTGGCCACCAGACGTTCCCCCCAGTCCCTGCCCTGGTCACCAGTTCGACGGAAAAACCTCCTCCCAGCATCCCCACACCTGCAGCTGGTGCCACCGCCCCCTCTGTCCCCCGCTGGAGTTCTGCAGAACTCAAAGATTATAAAATTGAAGCAAGAGCTAAAGCCCACATGGGTTACAGCAGCTTTCACAAAGGCAGGGGTGACATTAACCACCCATCACCAAGCACCGACCGAGCGGAAGCTGTCCCTGTGGGGGGTGGCACTGGATGACCTTTAAAGGTCCCTTCCCACCCAAACCGTTCTACGATTCTATGAAAATACGGAAAATATTCTTAAGATCTAGCGAGGCGGGGTGTTCCCAGCACGGCCGTACTTGCCTGCGGTGGGTGCTGCCTGCAGCTCTGCCCCCAGGGCCAGGAGCCCCAGCAGGACGAAGCCTCTCGCCGTCATGCTGCCGGAGCCAGTGCCCGCAGCGCAGCCGGGCGCAATTTAAAGTTCCTCCCAGCAGCCGGGTCTGGGAATGGGAGGAAGCAGCTCACAGGTGACTTGTAGGAACCTCCCACGTTTTACTGTAATTCAGTTTTCTGAAGAGCCAGCTCCAGCCGCCATTCTCCACCCACAGCCAGGCAGGAGCAGGACCCAACGCCGGCTGCACGCTGCGGGGAGCACGGCACGGGGACAGGGAGGAGAGGGGGGACCCCGGCTGCAGGGAGGCAGGATGCCTCTGCCAGGGCATCTCCTGCTTCCCGAGAGCGTTCAGGAGATGGGTGAGCGAGCTCGATCAGCAGCAGCAGCCGCCCGCGCCGCCTGATGCGGGGCCGTGCCGCAGGTGGGCACACAGCGGGATAGGGAGTGCTCGGGGTGATCCTCGTCCAGCCCCACTGGAGCCTCCATAAATCACAGAACCACAAGCACCCGAGTCATTTACACCCAAGCATCCAGTAACTGCACCCGTGAGCAGCACACAAGCTCGCACAGGAGCACAGTTACCACACCCACCAACACCAAACCAGCTCCCGTAGGAGCAAGGCTGATGTGGGGCTCTCTGGGGGGAAAAGTCTCGGGATTTCAAGGAAAAACGCTCACCCGACGCGAGGAGGGCATGGGAATCTGCCTTCAAACCCAGGTCCAAGCTGTCGGCCTTCACTGGAGACCCGCATTAAAAGTAAATTAAAGATTAAACACACTGCTGCATTGACTCCCCTTTACTCTGCACCTGATTCCAGGGTGAAGCCTCATTTACCGTGTTTGGGATAACAGGGAAGCGTGCCTGCAACCAAGGGAGTGCCAACACACTCACATCAGGTTATTCTCCAGCCACACAGCACTGCCAGTCAGAGTCTGATTTTGCAATTTCTTCCTTCCCTATTGAATTATTTCTTCTTGAATTGCAGACAAACCAAAGCACGGCCAAAATTACAGGAGAAGTCAAGGAGGGGTCTGGCCAGGAGACACCGGCCCCAGGCGAGAACGGGCCAGACCTGCTGGGTCGAAAGGCAAAGTTCAAACCCGCGGCTGTGGGGGGAGCGAAACTCACTGGCTTGAGCTCAGCATCGTTACCACAGTTCTGAGTTTGAACATGGAAAAGCAAAGCTCCTGCTCAAAGAGCTTTCCATCAGCGTCACATGGAAGCGACACAGGGGCCGAGCAAGGGCCACGACCCAGAGCGGGCAGGTGCCCGGCTCCGTGCTGCCCACCGCGTGTGGGAACAGGGCTCACGGCAAGAAATACGCCCTAAGTGCAGGTTTAGTGCTCTCCTCGTGGCTGTGACTCAATCCGGATGCAATTTCTACACGAGCCGCCCGTGTCTGTCGAAGATCCGGCATTCCACACCTCGCTCTCCACGCATCACCCGCCGGCCCGGTGCTTATCGCGCGTTGCTGTCGCTGTTCATCACCGTCAGCAGGACGCCCACAGAGCAGCCCGTGCCGTCCTGCTGGTGCCGGCAGCGTTGACTCCCTTCCACGCAGCCGGCAAACCATCTGGAACAACCTGAGGGATCGCGGGGCTCCTTCCAACCCGGGACTGCCGCGGCCGAGAGCCCTGCCCCTGCCCCGCACTCGGCCGGGCGGCTCCCCGTGGTGGGAGCAGTGCCGCCGTTCTGTCACCGATCGTAATCTTGGTGAACGTTTCGGGAACCAATGCAGGAGAACGCCTTACAAGCACATTTCTCTACCAAAACAAACACCTCGGAGAGATGAATCCTGCAGGTCCTGTTCCAGCGACACGACTCGGATCCCGCGGAGCAGGATGGCGCCGCACCCACCGCACCCAGCCGCACAGGGCTGGGGGGAGCTGGGACAGGCGCAGAGCCCCCCGGCTCGGTCTCGGGAGTGACTAGCGACCGCTGTGTGCCCGCCAGGAACTCATTCAAACCAGGAGAAGGACTTCTCGTCTGCTCGCGGCGGGTGCTGAGCAATTGATGGCTGCCCTCTCTGCAGCACACACACAGAGCTGATCCCTCTCCTTCCAGCTTTCACAGGTTTGACACAACCATTCTTTTCACCTTGCCCTGTGAGTTTCTACGTCCACAGTTACTTTCCCTCTGCTCTGGCCAGTGTCCAATTTTTGTCACTAACAATTTGGAGCAATGACAACAAGCACACAGAAAGCCTGGTGCTGGTGACAGTGAAGTTACGGCAACAGCGACGATGACTCGAGTGGCCCCACACCCGTGGGTC
>NW_010136114.1:22278-45519 GCF_000699245.1 Pterocles gutturalis | reverse complement strand
GCCTGCCGGCACTTGGCGATAGAAAAGGGCTGTCTTGCAGGATGCAAAGATGTGAAGTTGCAGTGCTGGTTGGTTTGTTCTCATGAAACTGCTGCAAGCTGGGCAAGCTGTGTGTGTTGCGGAGTTTAGTTTTGGGGGAAGACAAGTTGCAACCAACCCCACAGTGCAAACTGCCCCCTTGGAGGAGGAGATAGAGAGAGAAGGACCCGTGTGCCCCTTTGGTGCTGGATCCACGGTCCTCTCCCTGCTTGCTAGGGGTGAGAGCCCCCTGGGAAGCACGCCAGAACCCGATGCGTTTGCTCCTCCTCAGCTGCTGAAGTTGAGCATCACACAGCACCCTTGGGCTCAGGCATGTCTTTGGGAGGGTGGCTTATGGAGCCCCCACCTAGACCTGGACTTTCTGCTGCCCCGCAGGTGCTCTGCAGCCTGAGAGGGGCAGGGAGAAGGCCAAGGAAACTGGATCCCTGGTAACCAGGAGCTGTTAGTGTTGAGTTGCAGCTGGCATTTCTTATGCATCCTTGATGTATCTGCTGCATCGCCTCACCTGCCTGGTGCTGGCATTGCGTATCCCTCTTCTGTTGCAGACCTCTGTGCTTGCACAGTTTACAAGTAGCGCTTTCCACCCAGATTCGGTTGCACCTCCAATTCTGGAGCTGCACCTCTCAACCCCTGGGCAAGCCTTGCCACCGTCTCCAGAGAGCCCCAGCCATCGGATCTCACAGAAAGCTTGATGTGGCCCTCTCCCTTGACGGCACAGTTGCTTTCCCCACCAAAGGGACGAGAAGCCTGAGCAAGGGAGCACTGGGCACAGCTCAGCAGCCTGCAGTACTCAGGAGGTGAGATAGATGAGCCACGGACATCTCTGACTTTCAGGGCATTGAATTAAATCTGTCTCTTGGGGGGAAATATTCGCTGCTGCTCAGTCAGCAGGGGCAAAGCCAAAAACCTGTGGCGCTCTGTTCTGCCTCCTTTCAGGGACACGGTATGTCACTTGATTTCCAAAAGCCTGCCTGATTTAACAGAAAAGAATACGATGCCAACCTTGTTAGGGTTAGCAGCTGTCCCCATGCTTGTGGCTGTCCATCTTTGCAGCCTGGCCATCCTAGCCCTGCTTGTGAAAGCACAAGCTGGTGCTCCGAACGCTGCGAAAGGCTGGTGTCTGATTGCATGAACTGTGCCTTTCTGCCAGCTTGTGAAATGGAGAGCTCTGGAGGGCATAGGCTCAATCTGAAATGTAACTTTATGAAAATATCCCTTCTGCGGCCTCTTCCTCCTCTGTGTTTGATAGCTCAGCAGCGAGCAGCTTCAGAAGGGGGTGAGCCTCTGCTTTTTAATTAAGTCATACATACCTCAACCACAAGGCAGATCTCTCATGTAAATCAAAATACTAAATCATCAGGGTTTTTAACTTCTTATTCATGGTGGCTCTCTAAAGATGGTACAGTTAAGAGAGAAAAAAATGGCAGGCTACACCTTCCCGTAAAGCTGTTTATCCTGCTGCAGTTCGTCAGGCTGCTGCAAACACCCTGAAGGCAGAGGGAGCTGATGGGCGCGAGGGATGCTGGAGCTGCCAGCAGGGCTCGGGGCTGAGCCGTGCCTTGAAGCAGCATATTGGGGTGCGCACACAAAGTGGGAAGCTGCAGTATCTGATGGGAATGGCCTGGGGAAAGGCAGGTTTTCAAAGGAGGCCGTGTCCATAGCTGGAGAGAAGCAGGAGAGGACCATATGGGCAATGGAGGCAATGTGGATGGGCAGAGACCTCAGGCTCTGGGCACCGAGACCTGTCAGTGCAGTGCCAGGATGCTGTCATGATGCCTTGAATCAAAGTCCCAGTGGACAAGTGTGAGCGTCACACAGCTGCAGCAGGGTTTCCTGCAGCATCCTTGTCCTGTGACAAGGTGCTAGCCTCCCCGGGGCAGGGATCCAGAACTGACCAGCCCTGCAGATGGGGGTTCACCACTTGCCACACAGTGTTTACCCAGGATGCAGGGACAGCAAAATGCAAGGCAGATTCTTAGGGATTTTTTCTTGCCTCCAACATTTCTTCTCCTTGGGTGCACCAGGCAGCCTGGCTGGCAGGAGCCATGTTTCTGTGGGCACAGTGCATCGTGGCTGCACAGTCTGGCCCTGTGACCAGACCTGTCTGTTTCCACCTCTTTACGGTGAAGGTGCGGTTCAGTGGGGAAATGTCTGCATGGTTTTGGAGGGGCAGCCCCTGCCACCCCCACTTTGAGGTTTGACGTGCTTGGGAGAAGGACCCTCCTGGCCCAGGGCTTGGGGACAAACAGGGAGGTTGCCCCGTGGAGGCAGAACAGCACCTATGGGTGCAGAAATGATTAAGTTGTTATGGAATAATTAAACCCCAAAATTTTGTCCAAAGTGGGGAAAAACCTCTGCTTGGCCTCATTGTTCATGCAACATAGCTGCTGGGGCATTACGTACTGCAGCCTTCACCCAAGGAGCAGAGACTTGGGCTTAGGAAAGGGCTGAGGAGCAGCACCACACCTTCTCAGAGCTGTGCTTGGGGCTTGTCCCTCTCCCCGTTTCTGGTGGGGGAGCTGCACCTGCCTTGTGCAGGTGAGGCTGCTCTGTTGCAACAGAGATCCCATTGCCTCTCAGAAAGGTGGGCTTCCACCTAGGGGTACCCACAGTGCCATTTAAATTCGGCAGGACAGAGCTTTCCATAGGGTTTCTGGCTGTTTCCCACTGTGGCTGGGCGCTGTGGGGGGAGCTCTGCTGAGCCACCCGGTGCCAGCGGTGATGGGCTCAGCACGATGGGTGGTGAGGTCCCAACCCTTGGACTCCTTGTCACTTTGGGGAGGTAAAAACCTGCAGGTTAACATTCATATCGTCCATGTGCTGCTCGGACACTGCTACATCCGGGCATGTGGGAGGGCTTGGATCTTTGGGTGGCACAGAGTTGCTCAGCGGCAGCTCCGGTCGTATCAGTCTCATCTGTGGCACACCACCTCAGGTTCTTGGTATTGCCTCCCAATTTTCCTTCCTCTGAGCATCTCCAATCTAAAGGACTGTCTCTACTTCTTGCATGCGTGTCATTGTATAGTAATTAAGGTTTGGGAGTTAAAAGCCTTATCAGCTCCTTAGTGGGAGACTGGCAAGTCAGCTCCTTGCAGGACCATGTGGTGGTTCAAAAAAGTCAGGACTTTTTTTGCATGGAGGTTTCTTTAAATTCAAAACATAAACCACAGCAGTGAAAAGAGCTGGGTGGGTATTTAACTTGCATTTAAAAAGTTTAAAAGACTAGATGCAGAGCTAAATGTGCCAGCCTGGTTCCATCCTCATGAGCTGAGGGACCTACAGTGGACAGACACCCAGCGCTGGGGTGATCGTTAAGATTGGCATTCAGAAATTATTGCCTTTGTGATCTCAGAAGATGCTATCAGGCAGGAGTAGAAGGCTTCAAAATGGCAGCTAGCTTCAGTCAACATGAAATTCCAGGTTTCAGAGTCACCCGATGAGCTCCCTGTGTGTCAGGAGAGAGAAGCACCTTGTCCTGCATCTCCTGCCTTTGTGTGCAGCAAGGTCCTGCAGCTCCTGGTGGTTATCACCTGTATCCTGGGCATGGGTCACAGAGCAGGGGACACTGCTTGGGTGGGAAGATGACCCCATTTGGGCCCTGTGACGTGACCCGTCGCGTGGCTGTGCAGTGAGCTAGCTGTCTGTCTGCCAGGGACAGAGATATCCGAAAGTCCTGGAGGTGCCTCTGGAAATCCCAGAGATGGGAGCAAGATGGAGCAAGAGTGTGGCATGGTCCCTGAGAATCAGGGTGACAGCTTTGCAGCCCTGCTGTGTTCCCAGGGATTGAGGCTTTGTATCCCAGTTTTTAGCATTACGTGATGAGCTGAGTTTCTTTTTTTTTTTTTTTTCCTTTTGTGATTGCAAGGCAGTGTGAAAACTTAGATGCTGAAGTTTTAAATATAAATTTAAAATAAGCTTCAGATATACTGTGTGTTTTAACTCACAATTTTTTAATAGTTCCGCTGGGGGGGTGTTGCAGTAACTCAACTTGTGATTTTTTTGGTCGCCTTGGGGTTGCCAATATTGCAGGTTTCTCAGGTCAAACAAGAAGGGATCTTGTTGGACAAGATAAGCAGAAGGGAAAAGCAGGAGCCCGTCTCAGAAGTGCCAGCCTTTTCTGAATTGCAAACCTCCATCTCGTGTTGTTCATCTGGCTGGAACAGTTACTTGGTCAGCTTGCCAACTTAGGTGTCTGGCCCGGAGTCCTGTCCCAGATGGGGCCGGTCCCCACCAGCAGACCTTGTCTCCCTTTGGCAGTGGTGGTGGCAGCACAGACCCGCCATGGGTGAGCCGAGGTCCTCCTGCTCCCCTCCCGAGGGGGCAGGAGTGGCTCTGCTCTCTGCACATCTCTCCTTTCCCCCGGTTGCTCTTTTCTGTCTCCCTGGCATGCAGCACAGCCGTGCGTCGCAGCTGGTTCCCAAGCGGTTCTTCCAACAGACGTGCTCCTCCAAATGCGCTCTGCTCTTCCCTTGCAGAGAGGTACATGCACCATTTCTCTGCTGGGGCTGATATGACCAGACAGGGTTGCAGGGCTCATGAAAACTGGCACGTTTCTGAATGCAATGGTTCTGTTGTCTGTGATTTGACATCTTCAGTTTTTCACCTTTTGATTCACCGAGCTGTGACATCGCCTTGTTCTTTGGGAAGAAGTCTCTCTTTCAATACTAGATCAAAAGGAACCGGTCGGGGTGAAATGTTCATTCTGCCTGCACTGGGCCCATACATGCTGCATCAATTTTTCAGCTTCTTTAAGGGCTTTTTTTTCTCTCTTTTGAAAAAAAAAAATATTTTGAAGGCAAGAAGAAATCTTGAGAGAGTCAAGATGTGCATTCAGATGTCATCAGCTGCATCTTTTGCCAGAGATTTATGTGTTAGTCTACAGTTGCTCAGCATTGGTAGATAAGTAGTCCTGAAGGATCTAAAGAAACAGGTTTTCCAGACCTGAAGATCAACCATTGAGATGACTGCAAATTGTTTTAATCCAGAAATTGTTTTTAACAGTCAGTGCTTCCTTTTTACACTAGAAGATGATGGTACTAATATTTTTAATGTAGTCCAGTCACTTGTTTCCTATCAACTTCAGGCTTGTTGGATCATGTCCACAGACATGCCGATGCTCAGCCATGGCCAAATACTAGCTGCTGTGACCCAACCAGCCAGGAGATGTAATACCACAGAGACTGAGTGTGGTGAGAGGAGGAGGACAAGGCAAGCAGAGCTGGCGGGCCGAGCAAGTGCCTCACTTCACCTGATGCTGTGACTGCAGTCCTGGGCTGCATCAACAGAAGCATGACCAGCAGGTCGAGGGAGGTGATTCTCCCCCTCTACTCTGCTCTCATGAGACCCCACCTGGAGTACTGTGCACAGCTCTGGAGTCCTCAGCACAGGAAAGACATGGACCTGTTGGAGCTGGTCCAGAGGAGAGCCACAAAAATGATCAGAGGGCTGGAGCACCTCCCATATGAGGACAGGCTGAGAGAGTTGGGGCTGTTCAGCCTGGAGAAGAGAAGGCTCCAGGGAGACCTTATTGTGGCCTTTCAATACTTAAAGGGACCTTATGAGAAAGAGGAAAACATTTTACCAACACCTGTAGTACCAGGACAAGAGGCAACAGTTTTAAACTGAAAGAATGTAGATTTGGGTTGGACATAAGGAAGAAATTTTTTAGGATGAGGGTGGTGAGACACTGAAACAGGTTGCCCAGAAGTTGTGGACACTCGATCCCTGGGAGCATTTAAGGCCATGTTGGATGGCGCTTTGAGCAACTTGATCTAGTGACAGATGTCCCTGCCCATGGCAGGGGATTTGGGCTATGATTGTCTTTAAAGGTCCCTTCCAACTCAAACCATTCTGTGATTCTGCTCCTGAAGTAATTCACCAGAATTGTTGGGCTTTTGGGCCTTAAAAAAAAAAAAAACAACCCCCCAAAAAGCCCACAAGCCTCTGCCCTCATGAGACCCTCGCATTTTAAGGACGTGTTTTCTTACTTGTGTTGCCATCTGTCCTCCCAACCATTGCCCAATCTCACCCTGAAGGGCAGTGAACCCCCGCAGCCCTGCTCCCCTTCTGATGCTCTCCAGGCCACAGAGCCCCATTCCTGCCAGCTCTCACGAGAGGCAGGAGCAGGGCTGGAAATGCCTGTTGCCTTTCGGTGACAACCACACTAGTGCTTGCTTTGTTGCATACTAATGAGTGCTAATTGGCCTCTGATTGTTATCAATGTTGCATGGGAGCCATTTGTGGAATAGTGGGGTGGGGGCAGGGGAGACTCCCAGGGCCTCCTGCCCTCTGCTGAGGGGTGGTGTCCTGGGGGCCATGGGGGCTGAACTGATGCTCCTTGTGGAAACATCTTCATTTGTGACCCAAGGAAGGGTCATGCCTGGTGGCCTCATGCCAGCCTTGGTAGTGCCTCTGACATGGCAGGAGGTTACAGGGAGTTATTGGGGTTATAAGGGTTGCCCTTAAAAACCTGAGGACATGGGGAGGAGTTGAGCCCTTTGGGAGGCTGGGCAGCACTCACCTGCAGGTCTTCTTGGAGGAAAAGCTTCAGTGCCCCTCTCCTGCTCCCATCCGTAGGCACTGCACACAGCCCCTCCACACACTATCTCCTTTACTGGTCTTGTCCCTGAACTGTTCACCTGGAGCCTCCCTCCTCCTCTCCACTACCCTTCTACCACTGTGGCAATTCCTGGCATTCACTGCAGCAGCTGGTTATCTCCTGTGGCCGTACCCCTTGTCCGATTGCTCGGCCTGAGTCGATGATGGGCATGGAAACCCCCAGAGGGTGGACCTGCTGTGGAGGAAAAGCCACCACGGTTTGCGACAAGCTAGAGAGAGAGGGAGGCTTGATGGAGCCAGTTTGTGCTGGTGCTCTTGGAAAAAGCCTTTATCACATGGGCAAAATCCTAAGTCTGGCTAACGTGTGATACTGTGTTTTTAGGACGCGGTGAGCTGATCTCCTGCTGGGGACAGTCCTGGCTCAGGCAGGACAGCATCCAGACCCACGGTATGTTGGGGCTTCTGCCAGCGGGAAAGTTGTGGTTGTCGCTTCAGAGGTGGCTCTGCTCATTTTGGATGAGTGGCCCACTGGCTCTGACGTTTCACACCGAGACTTGTAAGCAACTTCTTTAAAGCTGAAAATCAGTTTACATGAGCTGAGAACGACGTCCGTAGCTTTTCTGGCATTTGAATCCTGATTGCACCTGGTGAAGAAAAGCAAGTTTCAGACCAGGTCTACCTTTGCTTGCATAATTTTAATTTACTCTTTCTTTGCTTGCATAGTGATGGGAATGATGGGAGTTTTTCCAAAGAAAGGACTTGTGAGGAGAAGGGATCAAAGTGTTGGGAGTAGCATCAGGGAAGGACAGAGCACCAGCCAGGCGCAGGGTGTGAGCACAGTGGATGCTCAGCCAGGGAGCAGCCCCAAGGAGCACGATATGGATAATTTTTTTCTTCCCACCTGTTGTTAGGAGCAAACAGGGAGTGAGCTATTGTGCTTCCTCCCCAGCTGCTAACGACGGGAGACTTGCTTATGGTCGTGTGCTGGAAGCTAATTAAAACCGGTGACAATGGTAATTGAGTAAGGATGCTTGAGGATAAGTATGACCTCATGTCTAACATGGTAATGAGGCCTATTAAAATCCTCACCAAAAAGAAAAATGAGAGAGGGAACAGAGGCAAAGGTGGTGTGAGGGGAGAGGGCACAGGCAGGCACAATACCTGGTGGCTAGAGCCCCAGGAGAGATGGAAAGCATGGAAGTGCTGGGCTTTTATATCTCCTTATAAACAGCCCACTCCTCAGCTAGCCAGGCTGCCTCTCGGGCCGAGCCAGCTTCAGTACACGTGCCATTCAAGCGTGTTCCTCCCCTGCTCGCCCAGGCCGGGGTTTAGATCCCACGAGCAATGGCAACACTTGCTGCTGTTTCTTGTTGTCTTCACTTGCTGGTTCTTTGTTGGAGGAAGGGACTGCACCAGGAAGCTGGCAGAGGCTGCCAGTACTGGGAGGGGGGAACCTGCAAAGATACAACCTGAAATTGCACTGGTATGGGAAAACGCGTTGGCAGAGGAAAGCTGTGGTGAGCTTGGGGTGCCAGGGTGCCGTACTCCAGCTTGTACTGGCATGGCACCCGGTTTCGGCTCTGCAGCTGAGGTGTAGGGGCTGAAGGCTGCCGTGACCCCAGCGTGTATTGCTTTGCAGTGTGGCGTAGCAGGGCTTGGGATGCCACCGTGCTTCACAGGGACCTGCGCCCCACACTGAGTTGCCTTGCTGCAGAGGACACCCCAAGGGACGCCAGGAGGTGGGTGCTCCCCATCCCCACTCTGGATGTGCACTGCATCGCTTTGGGTAAGCTCAGTCCTAGGCTGCCAGACCCCTTCCCTATGCCCTGGTGACGGGGGGGATACAGTGTACGCCAAAGGCTTCTTCTTGCTGGAGAAAGTCCACCCTCATCCTTCCGGCAGGGGCGAAGGTACAGTTGGATGACAGCTGAGGATGTGCTATGGAGCCGGGATTCAACTGCTCTGACCTCTGCGTTGGCAGCTCTGGTTTTGGCAGCCAGGAGCAGCAGCAGCGGGCGCTGCAGGAGCTCTGCACTGTCACAGTGGTACGTACAGAGGTGGGGGAGAGCTCTGGGGCACCAGGTTTGTCCCACAGAAGTGGATTGGGTTGAGGGATGGAGAGCGGGGCACAGGGTCGTAGCTGCCAAGCAATCCCATCCAGCTGGAGGCTGGGTGCTGTCACCTCCTGGGGTGGGCTCCAAGACAAGCCCTGCC
The DNA here is from genome assembly GCF_000699245.1 of Pterocles gutturalis. Classification (NCBI taxonomy): domain Eukaryota; kingdom Metazoa; phylum Chordata; class Aves; order Pterocliformes; family Pteroclidae; genus Pterocles; species Pterocles gutturalis. The sequence goes on along the minus strand of NW_010136114.1, from coordinate 36,708 downwards.
CAGGTGACACCCAGCAGTTAGGCAGAAGGTGAGGAAGCAGCCTTGATGGCCAAGTCGTGTCAAGCAGCCCTCCCGTCTGTCAGCTGGCTGACAGCCTCTTAAGAGTGGCCTGGGATGGCCTCCTCTGCCCTTGACCTTCCCCATCTCCTGGAACTTCAAAGTGCTTTTCAAATATGAATAGAGCAGGATTTAACTAAAAGTCATCGTCTGTAATAAGTGGTACCTCTCCCCCCCCCACCACTAAGCCAGTGGAAATGACACCAGGATGCATTGGTTGCAGCTGGCTCCACGTGAGGCTGCTGGATGGACCAGCGAGGCTTGGCTCTCCACCACGTCCTGCACAACCATGGGCCTTTAATTAGAAGACCATAAGCTGCTTGGCTTCCCTGGCTCTGGCAGCTGCCTTACAATTAATATTCCCCCTGCTAGGGCCAGGATTTACTCTGCTCAGCAGCAAACAAAGCGCTCCATCAACTTCAAGTAGCATCAACATCCAGGGAAACAGCGGTCGGGGTGGGGGGGTGTGTTGGGAAAGGAAAGGTGGAGACCACAGGGCTGTTTCTGATCCCTGGGTGGTTGCTGGGAAGTGGGTGCAGTAACGCTGTCGGAAGCAGCCAGAGGTGGAAAGGTGCTGCTGGCTGGTGCAGCTGGGAGTGAAGCGTGGGAGCCCTGGGGTGCTGAATCCACCCTGCTCACCTTACCGGCAAGAGCCAGGTGTTACCCTCAGGCTTGACCAGACAGGACACAGAAATAGGATGGCGTTACAGCCTCATACCAACCCTGAGCAGCCCCATCAGCCCCTTTGAGCTCCAGGCAGGTGGGAAGATGGCCCTGATTTGTGCCAAATGATGGGGTTTTTGCACAATGAGTCCTAGTGTAAGGTGAGGGGGACTGACCTGGCTGACCACCACTGTCTGCTGTGGTCTTCACTTCCCAGAGAGCCAAAAGACCCCTCAGAGGATGGGGAGAGGGAAGAGGTGGGGAACAGTTTGCAAGAGGGAGATGCATATCTCCCCAGGGATCCCTCCACTCTGTGGCAGAGCAGGGCTGAGCTGTGCATGCAGCTGTATCCCAGAATAACGCATCAGCTCTCAGCTGGCTCTCTCTCCCAGCCAGGGGTTTGCCTTATCCAGCAGCCCTGCAGCCAGCATGGCACCAGCCTGTGAGCTGCCAGGAGCCCGCAGATCAGCCGTGCTCATTTCACAGTGACACATTTTTAAGAATTACACGTTGGCTTTAATTCTCCAACCTGTGCCTTGTTTTTGTTCATCTAGAGGAGATGGAGCCCAGCTGGGCAAGAGGGAAATGAGGCATCAGCTCAAAAATGCTGCCTTACCTCTCCCTGCAGATTTATTTCTAGTAGTGCTGGAAGCAGAAACAGCTCAGATCCTGAAGGAAGAACTGTGATTTTGATGCAGTGGCAGCTGTTGGGAAAATAGTCTCCTGCCATAGGAATTGGGTACGGGTGAACTGGAATACCTGAGGAAGGACTTAGCACCAGAGATGTTAGTGAGGACGTGTGTGATCCCAGCTTAGTCCCTGTCCTTCTCCTTCCCCTTAAAGGGGATGTGCCAGCAGTTAAATAAAAGCAATGCTTTAGAAAAAAAAAAAAAAAGTTGTCAGTAACGTGTACACATAGTATGTGTGAATGAAACCACACATTCACACCCTATTAAAAATGCTGGAGTATTTTAGATACATGGTGGAAATAGGTTTTTTGTTTCATGTAGGATCACGTTATCCATCCTCTGTTAATAGGGAGATAGCAGAGAATATTTTTAAATGGAGATTTAAGACCAGAAAGTCGCTTGTGTGTAGGGAGAGAGGTGCCTCCATCACACCTGCTTTGGGCGTGTCCCTCCAAATCCAGTTCTTAGTTGATGTCTACCCTGGACCCAGTTAGTTTCCAGCCAGCTGGGAGATGGGTGGAGCCCAGCTTGCTGTGTCGCTGTGTAATGCATCTGAAAACCACTGTCCCACTTCCTTTTCTGTGTTTTCCGCACCGACTGGCAGCTCTGCTGCCGGCTGGTCAGTTATCTGCTGTACATAGGGGTAAGGGTGGGGACAGGAGGCCAAGGGTGCCCTACCCAACTTTCCAGAGAAGCCTGATAGAAATTGGGGTACCACAAGGTCTGTCTCCAGAGATTTCTTTCCAGAGAAGGACAGCGAGGAACTGTCACCCATTTTCCCCTCTCCCACAGCCAGGGACAGGTTTATGAGTCACTTGTACGGCACCATTACGTATTTGGCCAGCTGGCTGTAAGAAGAGGGCTCCTGGACTGCCCTCCCCTCCGGTGCGCTCAGCAGGTGGCAGATGGTGTGTCCTGTCTACACACACCTCCTTAGCCCTGCTAGCAGGTCTTGGTCTTGTGCAGGGGTGTCTGCTCATGAGGAGGAGTTTGAGAAATGTGGTTTTGAGTCCTTTCTGGCAGAGCAGGAGCACCCATGAGAGTGACCATGCCAGCAACATCCCTCTTCCTCCTTACCCCTTTTGCCTCCCCTAGACATCTTCTGACCGCAGTGGGAAGAGCTCCCCCTCCTTCTCTGCTGCTCTTTTGGGAGTTGTGTGGACGTTCCTGACCGGAGGAGTCCTCTTAGCGCTCTTCTTTCTTGTCTTCACAATTCGCTTCAGGAAAAACAGGTAAGAGCTTCCCTCTTCTGCCCTGAGACCTCCCCTGAGCTAGGGCAGCGGGGTTAGGCTCCTTCAGAACCAGGAGCTGATGGCCAGCTCAGGATCTGGAGGGCACAAGCCTGAAGGAAAGGCAGGGGGCAAGCAAGGGCAGTGCTGGGGATATTGCAGCTTTCTCCATCACATCCAGTGTTGATCACTGGGGGAGACACACCTACTTGGACTGCTCCCTTCCTTCGCAAGGCAGGGAGCTGTGGACAAGACGGAGCATGGATCCCCTCCGTGTGGCACAGGCAGCAGCACACAGTCTCATCCCAAAGGTGCTACTCAATAAAACCATCAGAAGGAGTGAGCAGAAAGAGAGCTGGTCTCTTTCTCCACTCCACAGTATTGAGAGCATCACTTTGAGCAGCATAGCTCCATGAGCAAAGCCATCGTGCTTTCCACAGTGCACACATATCCTTCCTGCTGCTGGCCACTCGTAGTCTGAAGATATTGCTAACCTCTTTTGATCCTGGTAGTTGTTGATATTGGAGGAAACATGACCACCATTGGTGTGAGAAGCTAGTGGTGAAGTGGAGGCTTTCTGTGGTGCTGTTCAGTCTGCACAAAGGATGTTAAAAGTCCTGCTCCCCAAATGCAGCATAAATAAAGCAGAAAGCTCAGCAGTTCCTCATAGCCCAAACTGTCTCAGCCAGTGCTTAGACTTCCTCAGCAATTCTGGATATCTCACCTGCCTCCTTGCCATCTTCTCCTCAGCTTCATTGGTCCATTGCTCTCTTAGCTGCTTCCCCCGTAGAGATACGTCCCCCTCCCAGGCTTTACCTGGCAAAGCCTTTGTGGTCCACATGCTGTTGTTTTGTAGAGAGACGTGCATCTGTGTGCAGACCAGGCTGCTGCTGTTCCAGTGCTCTGGGTGTGTTACTTAATGCTTCTTATAACCGCCATACAGTCAGGAGGGTCCTGCTCATACAGGTTTATCTTGAGCCCTGTGCCTGCTGCGGTGCAGGAGCTGCATGACTTGCATCCCGGGCTCAAGCACTTGATTTACTGAAGGTGAGCGGTGTTGAGTTCAGTGGCTACCTTAATTGATTACCAAATTATTTAGGCCCCTGAAGATATTCTCAGAGCGAAACTGTAATGAATGCACATTATTTATTTGCACTGCAGCAGATAAATATGGGTCTGCCTACTGAACCTATGAAGGCAAAGGAGACCTTTTTCAGCACGCAGTTGAGAGGGTGAGCTGATTAATGTCTTTCCCCAGGAGCTGAGACATGGCAAGGAAGGCAGGGAGGGAGAGAGCTGGGCTGAATCCCTGCCGCTTCAGGGGTGGCAAGAAGCAGGAAAGAGATCAGGGACAGGGAAAAGCAATGACTTAGCAGCAGATTGAAGGGACGGAGCTATGCAGGGGGATGGCAGGAGCTACAGCTTTCGCTTGATGGGCTTGCTGGAGGAGGGTGACAGGTCCGGAAATCGGTGGGTGGATTCTCCCCTCCCTGAATACAGTCACAGCATTATGAGTGATGGGGTGAAATTACAGAGGGGAAGCTGTAACCTGAACACTGCTGGCAGCTTCCTGAAGTTGAGACTGTGCTGGGAGCTGAAGTATCTCCTCAAAGGAAGGAGCAGCACGAAAAGCCTGTTCCTGGAGGCATTTGTAGCTGCTGTACCCAAAGCTTACTGCTGGGGACAGTTACCCCAGGCTTCGTTAGTGAGGTTTCCCCCTTCTGAACCTTTACAACAGAGGACAGTGAAAGCAGATGTTGGCCTTGAACCCGGGGGGCTGAGCTGGGCTCTGTGCTGTGTTTTCACCTGCGTGACTGTGGGGTATCACTTCCCCTGGCTCTGCACTGCTGTGGGGACACATGGCCACGGCACGTGCTGGCGCTGCCAGAGCAGCTTTGTGCGCCTGGCATGGGCACTGGTAGCAGAGACCCAGCTGTGGTGATCCTCTCTGCTTTGCCACTAAAGCCCATGGTTTGCCACAGTTTTGTCCAAAAAGATGCTGTCTGAAGCTACCTCAGGGATGCTTTTCTGTGCCACAGACACATGCAAGCGGTAGACGTGCTGTGGAGCAAGCCTGGTACCTGTCCATTTTGGGAAGAAGGGATCTTGCAGTCCCACAGCAGTGTCAGGGTAGGGCAAAAAAGAAAGTTTAAGAATAGGGAAGCACTCAAGCAATACAGGGGAGAGGATGGGGAAAGCACCATGGAGCAATGGCTGAGCTTTTGGAGGAGCTGTGAAGAGCAGGGGCTGAGGAGGGACAGTGTGTCAGCATTCCTTGTGGCCATTGGCATCCCTGTAAGGGGACCCTGCCCCAGTGCTGTCAGGTCATAACGCTCAGTAACTGTCACCTCCTTCCCTGCTTTGTTTCCTGGAGGATCGTGAAGATGTCCAGCCCCAACCTGAACATTGTGACCCTGCTGGGCAGTGGCTTGACTTACACTAGTGCTTACCTCTTTGGGATTCAAGAGCAGAGCCTACCATCTGGAGACTCAGTGGAAAAGCTTATTCAGGTGAGCAGGGGGTTTGCTGGTACGGGTGCCTTCACAGATGCACATGTGTGCACGTACATGCATGTTTGTGCATGCTCTCTCTCAGCTGCAGCCTGTCGCCACCTTGCTGCTGGGTGCATTCCACATGCACAAAATGCAACCAGATGCTTTCCATCTGAGGGGCCTTCACTGTTTGCAGTTTGTGCAAGCCACAGCTGCACTGAGGGGGACGCAAGGCAGATTCCCAGGGAAGAGGGCAGTGCCTGTGCCAGCTGCCCCATGGGCAGGTAGGCAGGCTGCTGGGCTGATAAAAGTGCAATATGGAGAGGGGAGAGATGGGATCCTCTGCACAGCCACTGCCCAATGTGGCACAGATGCTGCAAGGTTGCAAGTGAGTTTTTTATCTGCAAAGCAGGTCTTCACTGATCTGTGTGATGAAGCCCCGTGTCCTGACCTAGGACAGCTGCCCTGCCAGACCAGGGACTGGGCAGGCACTGGGGTGGGAGAGTGGGATGTGGGAGGGAGCATGCTCTGCTGCTCTGCTCAGCTGCTGGGGTGAGAATAATGAACGAACGGAGGTGCCAGTGAGTGATTTGTTGGTGCTGGGACCCTCTGTGCCCCTGCCATTTGCAAGCTGCCTGGCTCTTCTTGCCTGCTCCTCCAACAAGAGCCTCTCTGGGTGGGGAGGAAAAGGCAGGCAGCAGGCATGCCTGCAGAGGAATACGTGCATTTTAATTTATTTCACCCTGTGGTCAGCTTTCTAGTATCTGATCTGACCCTCCAGAAGCCACAAGACCATAGATGCACCCCCACCCATCTTTATTGCATTCCTGGGTGGGAGGGTGCGGGGTGTCCCTGCAAGCCCCCTGGCTGCCCCTTCAACCCCACTCGCTCTGCCCCCCGGCAGGTGCGGCTCTGCCTGCTGTGTGTGGGGACCTCCCTGGTGTTTGGCCCCGTCCTGGGGAAAAGCTGGCGGCTCTACAGGGTGTTCACCCAGCGAGTGCCGGACAAACGGGTGGTGAGTACGCAGCGCCTGGCGGGGTGGCTGGACTGGGAAACTCCCTAAGGTGGGTGAACGCCAGCAAGTCCCAAACTGGTGCAGGATAGCAGATAGAACCGGCACATGGAAGGGATGGGTGCCACAGTCACAGGTCTGGTTTCACAGCTAGCTGGGCATGGGCACCTCACTTATTCCTGCGCAATGAGGCCGAAGCTTTTCCACTCTGCAGGCAAGTGGGTGCCCTGGAGTCTGCCTGTTCCCTGAGGGGGTTCCAGCTCTGTTTCTGAGCAAGGTCTTGTTCTCATTTTACATCAGCCATGTGCCTTTGTTACACTACACACCAGTGTTTGTGTCCACGTCTGGGCTGATTGTTTTTGTGCGATGAAAATAAACCAGGTATCTTCAAGGGCATCTGATGTAGGGCCATCCTCAGATACATCTGATTGATCTCATCTTGAAGGGAGGGATCACTGTGTACTCCTTTGCAGCACTGAAGGAAGGGGATACAGCAGCTGGGAGAGAAATGGGAGCCACCTATATAAATTTGTGCTTATAACAGTTCACTTACAGCTTTCAGTGGCCATTTTCCAATGGTGAAAAAAGTAGGTCTTGGACAAAAGGTGAAACGAGAGGGTTTGAGGGGGAACTGGGTACCAGCAAGGATTCCCATTCCTGAGGCACTGGGTTCTGTGTTAAACTTGCAAAATTATAAGCCTACTATCTTTTTTTCCCCACCCTTTTTGTATCTGCTTGTGATATGAGCATAAGGGATGACACTCTTGTTCTGGAAGAACTGTTTTTTGTCAAAGCATTTACCAGCTAGCCACACCGTCAGGGAGGATTTGTACCTGGCCCCAAGCCTGATTAGATCTCCAAGAGTTTGGGACAGAGATCCTGTAGCTGACTTAGATGTAGGTGAGCTGCTGGACTCCACTCTGTGGGAAGTATTAGGACGGACATGTCCCTTGGAAGAAACAGCAAGAAAGAGACCCAAGGGGATGGGAGTTATTGGTGTCCATTTGCCCCCCAGGGTAATGCTTACGTCTCATGTGTCTGCAGATTATCAAAGACCTCCAGTTGCTGGCGATGGTGGCAGCATTGGTGCTAGCGGACGCCGTGTTGCTCTTGACGTGGGTGTTCTCTGACCCGGTCCAGTGTTTCCGAAGCCTCAGCATCTCACTGCGGGTAAAAGAATGAGGAGGAGTGGTGGAGGGTTGGTCTGCGTCCTGTATGATCTCTGTGGATGAAGTTAGTGGATGGTCAGGCATTTGGAGGTGCTGCTTAAAAAAAAATAGAAAGAAGAGCCAGAAAGCCTTCTGGGCACTCTGGGTTGGGTTTGTCTCATCTATTACAGAGAGGAGGTTCTGCTGCAAAATTTCCAGGTCTGTGCAGGTCACCTGAGTGACACAGAAGAGGTCCATGGCATCTGCAGGTGCTTTAGAGAAAGGTTTAACCAGCCCTGTTAGCAGCAGAGTGCCAAAATCTTCCTTGCTTTAACCCTCTGCCACTGGCAGCACCAGCTTTGGCCTTTCCTTTTAGGAATTTACAGAGGAGACCTGCTCAGATGCACACACCTGTCTGCACATCAGTCTGTGCCTGCTCCCAGGCCGGGGCAGCAGCCTTCACCTCTGCCTTCCCCTTGCCTCCTAGGCGACAGAGAAAGGCATGACCTGCTCAGCCAGCCGCGTGCAGTCCTGTGCATCTCTTTATTCCGATCTTTGGCTCGTTCTCATTTTAGGGTTTAAGGTATGTAACCTCTTTATTGATTCTTGCATTGTATCTCCTCCCTGTCTCAGAGCCTAAACTGTTTAGCAGCATTCATAGTTTTTCTGGCCTCCCCAACTACATTACTATTGCAGATTGCAGCTGCTTCTGTTCATCTTGAAAGCCCTCCCATCTCCAGTCCTTCCCACCTTGATGTTTTCTTGCTTTCCCTTGTAAAAGCTGTTAGACACTTTTTCCCTGCCTAACCATCTCTTTTATATACACCGTGCACGTACTATTTCTAGTTCTCTCCCTGCAACCCCCCTGACTCATCTATCTCCCTTCTTAAAACTTGTGTTGTACTGTTTTCTAAAGCACACTTTTCCCATAAAGCCTCAGGTGACGGTTGACCGCAGTGATGCACTGCAGCTCAGCCCTGAGTCTGCTGACTTAAAATCGAGGAGGTGCTGATGACAAGGGCTTGGTGCCTACCTTTGCAGGATGTGTATCAGCTTAATTATACCACAAAAATACACTTTCACTGGTGTAGCTTTGCACGTGGGCATTCTTATTCCAGCAGAGTTAGTTATACTGATGTAACTATGTAGGTATAATTGTCACTGTAATTATCTGTGGTCTCATGTGTCACTGGGCTGGCAGAAGCTGGACGCATTTCAGAAAGCTGATGTTGATGAAGCTTGTGAGATCACAGCCTTTCTTTGGGAATGGCTCCATCTCTGTGTGCAGTACAGGCAGTTCCTTTCTGACTCACTATACTATAGTACTTATTGACCATCTACCCAAAATCGTAGGAAAAAGAGCAGGAAGAGACCTCACAACATGGCCAAGTCATTCTCCCCGCTACGCTTCACTTTAAAGACATTAGTCTAGCCTGTCCTTAAAAGTCCTTTGGTGTTAGGGATTGCAGGCATTCCCTGGGCTTTCAGTGCTGTGTCTCCACCTCTGATTTTGTCCACAGTTTGTGTTAGACAGGTAATGCTTTTGCCTACAGCTCCTACAAACTGCTTTTTGGAGTAAAACATCCCCATTCCCAGTCACAGGTACTCTTTGTTAGCATTGCATTGAACCTGACCCTGATCCTAATCTACCTACTAGGGGTCATGGAGTTATTTCTTTAGTGGTTTCGCTAGAGTTAATCTGGATTTACACTAATGTGAGAGTAGGCTCTATCTCTGCTTGTATGTAGCACTTCTTATCTTTCACAGCATTAATGTGCTCAGTGCTTTGTGAAGCCACTCAGTGTATTATCCTGGTTTTACTGTCACAGAGCAATGAACAGAGATGACTTGCCAAGGACATGCCTGGAATTAGGAGCAAAGTCCTCTGCTCAAGATTAAAACAAACAAACAGACAAACAAAAAACTTACTCTTGTGCTTACTGAAAGTCCATGTTTACCAGATAGCGGTGCTGTTGTCTGTGTCCCAGATAGACTATATGAATTTTAAATGGGACTTTGGTACTGGGTTTTTTTTTTTTTTCTTGCTCAGGGATTAGGAGTTGGCTTGCCTTTGGGCCATGTGGTGAACGTGGTTATGATCCAGTGCAGATCCCATGAAGCAGGGCTGGGTGTCAGCCTAGCTTCCAGCGAGCCAGGTCCCACCATTACAACGGCACCTTGAGAATTCATGGTGCTCTGAAGTTGGGAGTCTCACCAAAGGCTGTGGATGTGAACCTCTCTTGCCTGTAAGAGTGTCCCTCCAGACCCTAACCCTGACAGTACCCTGGCAGTGGCCATTGTGGTCATCAAGCAGCCACAGCACAGAGGGATCCAGAAGAGTCTACAGAACATCTGTAACACAGGTCACAAAGCACTTCTTGATGCCCAAATAACAATTTACTCTTAGTAAAAGGCTGACAGTTACACTTACTGGATAGCACAGGAATAATGTAGGAGTCACATTCCCAGTATTCTGGGTCCTTGCAGGAGCAGGGATTTTGTTAGACAGTATTTCACAATGATCCTGAAGGCAGACCATGCCCTGGCAAAACACATTTGGTGTTTCCTGCCAGTGTTCCCTGGGTAAGGAGAGATTCAGCCTGCCGAGTAGTTCAGTCCTGACCACACTGGAAATAGGCAGCGTGGGACACTTGAGGGGCAGTGCGGTGGGGAAGCCTGCTCTGAAACACCCAACCTGCTCTGGGGGAGGGAGGACCTCTGTGTACAGAGCACTTCTCTAGCCCCTGCCACCCCTGCTAGAGTCAGGCAGGAAACAGCAAAGGGAAGGGAGAAGAATTGCACACAGTAGTTTCCTGGATTTTTGTATTTAAAGAGGCACCATCTTTGTAAAGAGTACATCCTCTTCCCTCCAGTCTAAACCTCCACCTCTTCTGCCTTGCTTTTTCCTTATGAATGTCCTTCTGAATCTCCTTCCTGCTCTTTCAGAGGTATGTTGTTGCTCCTTGATGGCACTCCACTGCTACGTTCCCACAGGGACCTCTGTCTCGTGTCTGTTCATTTTTGCTGCTCCTGCTCCACGCTGCCCAAGGGGAAGTTTTCATGTCTTGCCTCTCCTGGCCATGCCCTGCTCTGTGGCATCGCCTGCCAACCTGATCTTCAGCTCCCTGTGCCCCTCAGCCGGCACCCCTGTGGCCCACCAGGGCCACAGTCTCGCCCTCTCTCCCTAGCCCTGCTTCGGACCTGCGGCAGCATGCTGGGCATTTGCTGCAGCGTCACCAACGCATGCTGAAGGTCTGCATTATAGATCAAAGAGCATTAATTAGGATTGCGCTGAGTGTATCTGAGCTCACCAGGCTTGGTAGGGGGTGGGGGTTGACACCATCAGGCTGTAATTTTCCACACTCTGGAAACCTCTCTTTTCTGCTTCCAGAGTATGCTCCTGCTGTATGGGACCTACTTGGCCGGTCTGACCGACAATGTCAGCTCCCCGCCAGTCAACCAGTCCTTGACGCTCGTCGTTGGGGTCAACCTCGTTTTCCTGGCTGCTGGCACTGTCTGCTTAGTTCACCGTTTCTTCCGCGCTTGGCACAACTTGCTGTTTGGTTTTACTTCTGGAGGCATCTTTGTATGTACAACTACGATCAACTGCTTCATCTTTGTCCCACAGGTATGCTGCCACCTCCATCCCACCACCTGGCTGGAAACAGGCACATTTTTGGAGTTTAATAACAGCAGCCGTGTGGGCCAAAGCACTTACTTTCCTGCTTCTTTCCCCCAATTTTTGGGCTCACCCATCCAGCTTATCCTCCAAGCCCCAATGTCTCTGCTTCCCTTAAGCAAGTCCTCCGAGTCTCCAAGGACTGCAGGCACGTTGTGGAGCTGCTGCTCAGAAACCCTCCCGCAAGAGCGTGCCGCAGGTGGCAGCCCCACGGAGGGCACGCGTGGAGGCAAGGCTGCTGCCCTCCTCCACGTGCTGGTGGGATCGGTCAGGTGCAGTTTTCCTCTCCTCATACCCCATGTGCCCGCTCCCACCAAGGGTTTCTGCCCTCATTAGGGATGGAGGTGGGCTCCAGCAATTGAGATGGCCTTGCCAGGCTCAGGGGCTTTGTGGCTGCCAGCGGTCCCGAGGGGAGGCTGTCCTCCTCTGTGCTCTTGGAGGAGGAAGCTGGGCTTTGCTGCAAGCAAGGGGGAGGACGCGGAGGTGTTTTGAGGAAGCCTTTTGTGGCCAAGTGAGGCTCTTCTGCTTCCTGTGTCCTGCAGGAGCAGCCTGGTGTGCCTGGCCACGACATCAGTGGGAAAAATGCTCCCATTGTTCCAGGGAGAGGAAACAGTTGTTTACTCAGTGTTATATTTGGAAGGATGTTTGGGCTCAAGGAAATTAGGTGAGAAAGAGAGGAAGAGGCAAAGCTGAAGAAAGAGCAGATCTGTGCAAGAGAGAGCTTGGGGGATCTCGCCAATGTGCATTAATACCTGTGGGGGTGGAGAAGGGAAGAGGGGAGCCAGGCTCCTAGTGACGTCCGCTGACAGGACAGGGGACAATGGGCGCAAACTGAAGCACAGGAAACTCTGTTTAAACATCAGAATTTCTTTTTTTTTTCTGTGAAAGATGTAAAGCACTGTAGCAGGTTGCCCGGAGAGGCTGTGGAGTCGCCATGCTTGGAGACATTCAAGACACATCTGGACACGGTCCTGGGCAGATTGCTCCAGCTGACCTTGCTTGAGCAGGGCAGTTGGTTTAGATGATCTCCAGAGTTCCCCTCCTACTTCAGTCGATGCAGTATAACTGCAGAGTCCCAACTCACTAGATGACCAGCCCAGGCGAGCAGGATCCAAACCTCCTCTGACAAGCACCAAGCCTGCTGGCGATGCTCTGCCAAGTGCAAGGTCTCTCGGAGTGATGTCAGAGGAGCTGATGAGCTGTATTTGCACTCTGCCTGTACCATTTTTTTCTGCTGTAGCCCAGGGGCCTTGAACATTTTATTTAACTTGAATCTTTTAATTCATCAACTTGTTTTTCCTAATGGGCTTGCTCTTCTATTGCTCATCTGAGATCGATGAACATCTGGAGCTGGGCTGTGCAAGGCTTCTGCACAGGCAAGAGATGAGAAAATGGATAGTAAGCGTTGCTGCTTTTCAGCTTGTCACCAGTGATTCAAGGATAAGGAGGCATGCGTGACACTGTCTTTGTCAGTCTGGGAGAAGGGGGAAGAGGCTTTTACGGCACGCTTAGAGGTAGCAGCACAGGCAGGCACTGACCCTCCCTGCATTAAAAGCTGGAGCCAGGGACAGGGTTAGGGCTAAGAGGGGTGGGAGGCTCCAGGAGACACTGCAGCCCCTCACCCAGCCACATCTTGCCACTGTCTCTGCTTCTCTGTCACACCCTGCCTTTGTCTCCCCCTCTCCATCCCTTTGTCTCCTTCGCGCTCGAGCTGTGCCTGCCTCCCGCTGCGCGTCGGCAGGAGCTGTGCGTGCTGCGTTGATAACGCCCTCTTCTACTCCCCAGCTCAAGCAGTGGAAAGCCTTTGAAGAAGAAAGCCAAACTGTGAGCCACATGGCAAAATACTTCACCAGCCCGAGCAGGAGCTGCCGCTCGGTGTACAGTGAGGAGCAGCTCTACCAGCTGATAGGGGAGAAAAACTCCATGAAGCGACTGCTCACTGAGGTACAGGGCTCTGCCAGACCCCCTTGTCTGTGCTGGCTTCTCCCCTTCCCTTTTGTGGGCTGAAGGCTTTGCAGGGTGGGAAGCCCTTTGTTACACCCCGGTCCTCACTGATGCTCTGCCTCTGGCCTCTTCCCTCCAGAAGGGAAGAGCCGTTTTGTTTTGTCACGTCACTCTGCACCACAGAGGGCCAAAATTTGGGCAGAATCCAGTGGGGGAGAGGAGGAGAGCCTGATTCCCACAGACCAATCCAACGTGGTTAATTTAGAGGGCAGATGCTCCGTCTCAGGAAAGCCCCCACCATCCTGTTCTGTCACCCATCCTTACATGTGGGAGCATCCCAGCGCTGGTGCTCCCCTTCCCTCACCCGCATCTGGGGGACTCGAGGGGGCTGCAGGGGAGGATAAGGTCACACGTGCTGCTGGTGTGGTTCTTGCAGGCCAAACCTGCCAACCTGCCACCCTGCTGCCTCTCTGGGCAGGGAGGGGCAATTCATTTTCTGTCAGCGCCTGCTTCCAAATTGGTGGCGTTTACATCCACACACCCTGAGCTTGACAGGTGTATTTGTTTGATGCAGAAAAACGCCGTGATTGAAAGCCTGCAGGAGCAAGTGAGCAGTGCCAAGGAGAAGCTGATGAGGCTGATGTCTGCAGAGAGTGGCAGGGAACCCCCCCAAACACCTTTTTTTGCACCCGGAGCGCAGGGTGGTGTGGGGATGCACCAGGGGACCACTGCTCCCCAGATCCAGAGCAGGATGGGTGGCAGCCTCCCCATTTGCTGGGTACACCACCTTTTTGCAGTGATGCTCAGGAGCTCTGGAAACATGAGAACCACGAGCATATGCAGCCAGGAGAGCCTGTTTGCTCTAGAGAACTGCTTTTTGATGTGGGGGACAGCCTCGAATGTGGCCCAAAAGACACTCAGGAGTGTGGGGCGCCTGCAGAGAAGGGGCAGCCTCCAGAGCAGCTGCCCAGCCAGGACATCTCAGCTGGCACGGCCTGGGAGTTGTCCCCCAAAGTCAGCTATGTGAGCAGTGAGAAGCTGCGGGAAGTCTTGCAAGAGCTGAGCCTGGATGGCAAAACCTACAGCCCAGCCCCACGCGGCAGCCACGGCCCCCGAGGCGAGCAGGGAGGAACGTGGGGGGCCTGGGAGGGCTACCTGGGCATCCGCACACCTCTCAGCCCCTACCTGGCAAGGCGGCGGCGGAGGATGCTGCTGCCCCCCACCTCCACCTGCTTCCCTGGGCATGTGTCTCCTCGTGCCGGCTGTGGGGTGAAGGAGGTGGGTGGCTGGGGCTGTGGAGAGTTGGCACAAATCTCCCTGGAGAGGGAAGGGGAGATGGCTGGTGGAAGGCTCGTTCACCAGCCAGCACCATCCCCTCCAGCCATCCCTGGGGAGGTCACCCTCCAGCCCGAGGGATGGCCAGCATGGCCAGAGTCCCAGGGAACTTCCCCGTGCCTCCCACAGCAGCAGCAGCAGCAGTGGCGGGGGACCCCGGCGGGGCCCGCTTGGGCCCCCCC
>NW_010136114.1:14200-22241 GCF_000699245.1 Pterocles gutturalis | reverse complement strand
CTGATGAGACGTTTCATGGCTGCCACAGGCCCTGCTGCGAGGTCTGCTTCCAGAGCCCACGCAGCTCCCTGGGCAGCAGTAGCACGGACACGGAGCCCAGTGACTGCACTGGCCACCGGACAGAGCGCTACAGCGGGCCCCAGCCTGTGGTGAATTTCAAAGAAGACTTGAAACCCACCTTTGTGTGACTGGGAGCACTCCTGCCCCAAAGGCAAGTGCCCTACCACCCTCGAAACACTTTGTGTTTTCAGCAATGCAAAGCTGTGTGTCCCTCCGAGGGATGCATCTTGGTCCGGCATCTGGGGGTCAGGAATAAATCTTTCCCTGTTTTGGGTTGCCATTTCAGCCCCAGCCTGGTCAGCGGTGACTGTGTTTGGCTGAGAGGTGGTTGGTACCACTCAGGGAGGGTGGTGGTGGTTTTGTCTTGGCTGCTCTGGGCAGCTGCCTGCATGCACCCTGCAGATGCCACATCTGTCCGTCCTGGTGCTGGCAGCAGAAAGACTGAGGCTGAGCAGCCTGCAAGAGCCAGATCTTCATCATCCCAGGGAAGCTGCCCTGCAAGCACTGGGTCTTTCGCACCAGTGGGGAGCAGCACCACGTCTCGGAAACATACGTGGCTTCTTGCATGCAGCAGAGAGACAGACAGAGGACTCCTTCCCCCAAGGCTGCCAATGCCGAGCCTCCCACCAGCATCCCACCCAGCTGGAGACTAGCGACAGCTGGGCTCTAGGAGCAGTTGCAGGTTCCCACTCACCCGTGGTACAGCTCCCCAGCAAAGCAAGGACCTCAGAGTGGGGTGCGTGCAGGAGACTTTCAGGGAATGGAGTCTGAAGGTGACATCCCTGGAGGTGTCTTCGTGTTTTGTGTAGTTCAGTTGTGTGGTCATAGGCAAGACTTGGGTCAGAGCTGAAGGGAAAGACAAGCTAGGAATTGTAAAAGAAGACCTGAAAAGGTTTTTCTTTTCTTTTTTTTTTTTTTCCTTGTTTTTCTGGCGCTTGTGCCCTTCTGTATGCCTTTGTATGGATGATGTAGTCTGGAATGAGGTTTGTTTAAATTAATATGGACTGTTTAATTTTTACCTTAGAAATATCAAGAACAGTAAATCCAGTGTGCCTGCTTTTGTTGGGATATTTGTGAAGGCATTTCAGTGTATCTTTGCCTCCAGAGGAGAGATTTGGGATGCTGAGACCTGATACTCAGTGCATAAAAAACCCTCTGGAGAAAGACTTTGCTAAAAGGGCAGGTGACAGGAATCCCAAACCCGATTTTGAATGATACATGCTAGAACTGCCCTCTCTTTTATCCTTTATGATGGTGAAATCCTTCACTGCTCTGTCCTAACAATGTTCCCATAGCCCCTCTTCATTCCTAAACTTAAAACACCCCAGAGGGCGATCCCAATTTTCTTTTTGTCACCTTTAACTAACAGAAACCAGTTTGGGTTTTTTTTGGTTTTTTTTGGTTTTTTTTTTTTTGTTTTTTTTTTTTTCTTTTTATCTTTCAGAGCTGCCTGAGCACTTACAGCTCAGGGCTGCCTGTTAGGCTCTGGCCCGGGTGTAATGCATTGACTGGGTGTCTCCTACCACTGCGGGGCAAATTGGCAGTGGGGGCTGGAGACAGAGAAGCCCAGACGGGGTGTGAGTCTGGAAAGTCTCCTTGCTGGCACGGAGGGATGCTGAACAAACCAGAGGGGGGTAGGAGCAGGGTTAGAAAGGCATGCCACAACTTGCCCCTCCACACCACTTTCTCGGCCACCCCCAAAAAGCAGGTCTTATCATCTGAACCACTCTGAGCTGAAGCCCCATGGAGCTCATGTAGAGCCAGAAGGTGCTGTAGGGCCTGGCCCTGGGCGAGCAGGAGCACTCTGGGAGCATGCAGCGGCCAGTGTTTTATTTATAACCATTATTATTCGACAGGCTGGAGCGTGTCCCATGGAGCCGGGATGGTGGCGGGGAGACCCCCAGGCTGTGCAGCCCTGGAGGGGGGCCGCTGGCCGCCTTCTCCCGGGGCGAGGCTGGGGGATCGCGGGGACAGGTGGCGGGAGTGTCTGTGTGTTGCAGAGGGTCTCGGGTGGCTCTTTCTTGGGGAAAAGCCGGCTGCAGTTCTGCAGCTCTCGCAGCAGGGGCTGCTGATGGAGCCGGGATGGTGGCGGGGAGACCCCCAGGCTGTGCAGCCCTGGAGGGGGGCCGCTGGCCGCCTTCTCCCGGGGCGAGGCTGGGGGATCGCGGGGACAGGTGGCGGGAGTGTCTGTGTGTTGCAGAGGGTCTCGGGTGGCTCTTTCTTGGGGAAAAGCCGGCTGCAGTTCTGCAGCTCTCGCAGCAGGGGCTGCTGCTGCCACGTCGGGTGCACCAGCCAACCTCAAGTGCCCCACGCAGCACATCCCATGGCATCCCCACGGTGGGACAATGGGTGGGCCAGGGAGGTGGCTGGGACGCTCTAGGGACCCTATTAAATACGGGGCAAAGTCACTTTTCCAAATTGGGGCTGACTTCTCCCCACCCCCAAGCATGTTTAGAGTAGCACTTTGCTCTGGGGCTAGGAAATACTGTAGCACGGTCAAAGGAAATGATCAACCATGAAGCCACCTGGAAGCAGCTGACATAAAAATTAACTTCAAATCCACTAGTGAACACAGAAAAATCCTCCAGAGGACTTTGAACCTACAGTTTGGAAACTCATCGCTGGAATTTGGTGCAATTGCTTTTCTGTCTGGTAATCAGCAGCCATGAACTGAAAACTGCACGTCATGCGGATGCACCTACTAAGAAGGCCAACAGCATCCTGGCTTGTATCGGAAACTGTGGCTGGCAGGCCTAGGACCTAGTGATTGTCCCCCTGTACTCGGCACTGGTGAGGCCACACCTTGAATACTCTGTTCAGTTTTGGGCCCTTCACTATAAGAAAGACATCGAGGTGCTGGAGCAGGTCCAAAGAAGGGCAACAAAGCTGATGCAGGGTCTAGAGGACCTTATGAGTCTTACAAGGAGCAGCTGAGGGAAGTGGGGTTGTTTAGCCTGCAGAAAATTAGGCTGAGGGCAGACCTTATGGGTCTCTACAACTACCTGAAAGGAGGTTGTAGTGGGATGGGTATCAGTCTCTTTTCCCAAGTAACAAGTAATAGGACAAGAGGAATCAGCTTCAAGTTGTGCCGGGGGGGCTTAGATTGGATATTAGGAAAAATTTCTTCACCGAAAGGGTTGTCAAGCATTGGAACAGGCTGCCCAGGGAAGTGGTTGAGTCACCACGCCTGGAGGTATTTAAACGACACCTAGACATGGTGCTTAAGGACATGGTTTAGTGGTGGACTTGGCAGTGCTGGGTTTATGGCTGGACTTGATGATCTTAAGGGTCTTTTTCAACCTAAGTGATTCTGTAATTCTACTTTATACACACACAGAGAAGGCTGATGCAGTTCATACATGGACATGCATGTCCGCGCCTAAAAACTCATGGGTGCTTTCAATGACTCCCAACTCTGGGCTCCCTCTGTATCTAGTGAGAAATATGCATTCGATTCAGGTGAGGAAGAGTCAAAGCACTGTGTGATGGATCGGGCTGCCTGCACATGAGAAGAAAGGACAGAGTGAGATGGTGGGCCACCTTTCATTGCTATTACTGTCATGGGATCTTCTCATCAGGCATTGCACGGGCACACAGTGTCTTTGTGCTTCTTAACTTTAGGCAGCTGGCTTAGGCACCAACTTCAGCATTTGGTTCCCCCACGGCTCTTTGTTCAGTATTTGGAGCAGCTTGTCTCTCCCCATTAAGCCATTCAAAGCATCTTAATTAGGGTTTTGTCCTGAATCCAAGGTTTCTGAGCAGCTGTAGGGGCAACGGTGCATGTTTGGTGAACGCAGATAGGTAGACTGGGAGAGCTAAGAAGAAGGCTTGTGGCAGCAGGACTGGGATTGCCCTGATTTCTTGAACTGATGATGGATATAGCCTAAAGAGAGCCGTCTCACCCAGGGGGCCTGAAGTAACAACATCCCACGTGAGTAATTCCTTCTCCAACATATCTGCTGTCTAAATCTGTTCCCCTTAGGAAAGGCTGTGCCTCATTGCAGTTCAAGGCAGAAACTTCCATCTTACAGAAATTGAAATGAAAGTGACAGGAAGAAGGTCCTCTGCCTGTTCCCAGGCGAGTGCTGGACAGTCTCTATGAACGTACTCATGGCACTTCAGGCCACGTGAGAAACTCCTGTGACCCAGAAGCTAGAGAGCAGCCCGTGGCAATCAATCCCGTACACCTTATCCCAGCACCCTGTCCTCATCCAAGCAGTGTGTGCCAGCAGAGAGGTTGCTTCTTCCAATGACACATGGGGCAGCTGCAGCAGTTAGTGCTGATGAGTTCCTTTGAATGTTTTTAGCTTCCTAAGCCATGTTTCCAAGCCATCCTTCTCCTGCTAGCAGTGAACCTCTTCAGGCTCCAGCTCCACAACTCCTGCTGCTGTCTGCAAACTGTAGGAAAAGATGATGACAAGTCCACCTCTGCCAGCATCCCTGAGCGCTGCTATGCACAGTGTGATAGGAGATGCCCCACTGAGCATTTCCCTGCCCACGGGCCCGTTTACACGTGTTGCTGTTCTGTTTAAAAGCTCTGCAGCCTCTGCCCACTCCCCCTGGCCCCAGCAGTGGACTGGCACCTCTGTGTCCCTTCCTTGCAGATGGCTATTTAGGAAGGGTCATGTCACAGGCAGTGTGAGATGTCTCTGTATGCCTGCTTGCTGGGCCTTGGCAAGAGCCAGGAAGGCAGGAAGCCTTGAGGCTCTTCTGCCGCAACCACCTGCCATCGCTCAGTCTGCCTCTGTTACCCTGGCACCTTGCAACTGTTTAAGAAATAACAAAATTGATCTCCATTGTGATTCATCTGCCTGGTTAAAAAGAAAAAAAAAAAACCAACTTTTTTAGCCACATCCAACGGGGATTAAGCCAAGCTCTCTGGGAGAAGAGTGCTGACTGTTAGCATGGAAGTTTCCCCACTGCCTTGTATTGGTGTTAGCAGCTGGGCTCTGTGGGAAACATCTCGCTCTGAGCTTTGATACTGGGGGCAGTTATTAGAAATAATGAGCATTTGAAAATACTGCAAGAGGGAAAACCCACAGGTGTCCTTGGCTCAGAGTAACCAGTCTGTGTAAGCCATGGCTGTACAGTGGTGCCACATATGTGTGGGGAAATTCTTGTGGCAAAGTGGGGAGCAGCAGTGGGGGCCCTAGGTCTCCGAGTAGCATGGGCTGCAGGTTTTGAGGAGGTGAGGGAGCCCCCACATCAGCATGTGACCTCCACAGGTCTGGAAGAAGTTCCAGAGAAGTCTTCCTCAAGTCCAACAGCCATGGGGGCTGTGGAGAAGTGCTTTCCTCCTGAGCAATGTTACTCTCCTGACCCCAGAAATCAGGCCTGTCTCTTGCCTTATCCACTCTTTCATGAGAGCCTCCTAATTGTCATCTACCTCTAATTACATATTACTATAACCGCAGCTGTTGCTGTTAGCTCGAGGTCTGCTCCTAGAGCCAGGGCAGCAGAGCTGTAGATGTCCATTTATGAGGCATCAAATGCATCAATGTCAGCTGCATCCTGATTGCTAGCCTTGTGCTGCAGAAAGTGATCTCATCCTTGGGGGACTCCTAGGAGACAGGAAAAAACACCATAAAAAGAGTTGTGAATCCTGGGGTGGTGGGAGAACTGTGGATGTTTTAGGAGTTCATTACAGGAGCTTTCCACTACATTATAAGATCACACCCTGTGGAAATAATCCCTGTATGCACCTAGATGAGCAAATGCACGGGATACCTCCACATGGTTCCAAGCACTGAGTTTCTTTAAATTAATTGTGTATCAAAGCTGCTGGAGTGCGTTCACCTCAGAGCATGTACCTCTCAGTGTTTACAGTCAGGTGTCTTGCTCTCATGCCCACGCCTCCACCTTTCCCCTGTGTAGAGAAGCCTGTAGCTCAGATGGTTTTCTTCCAACTCAGGCATGCATAGCTTTATGCTTTGTGCTGCCAGAGCATAACCATTTATGTAAGGATTTTTTTCTTTTTTTATTATTATCCTGGAGGTTCTTGCAGACAGGATGGGTGCAAGAGACTTTGTCCTGCCACGCAGCTATATATAGCATTCAGTGATTCAGCATTTGCTGCACCCTACACAGATTCCTTTGTTATCATACCAACAGGAATGCGGGGCTAGGAGGAATCTCCTAGTCATCATCATATTCCCCAGCTATGACTAGCACTGAGTCATAAAGTCCCTCTTGTTAATTTATCACAGTCCATCTTAAGAGTCATCAGGAATTTTCTTGGCAGGTTATTCCAGAATCTCACTCTGACAGAAGGAAACTTGTTTCTGATTTGCAGCCCACATTTTTTCATAGCCTATTTTTATCTACTTGTTCTCACGCCAATGCTGTCTCCTAGTTAGTAGCTGTTCTTCTCATTCTCTAACATACTCTCTTACATGCCGATGAAGAACCTGGCCTTTTCCTCCCAGGATCCCTGGTCTACTCAAAGAAGAGACCTTCTATTTTTATTTCCCTCTAGCAGCTCCTACTCTTTCATTCTGAGGGAGGCATTAAGGACCCCAGGTTTCTTCACAACCAGGGCATACTCTTCCCATTGCAGGAATGTGAAGATGGCTGTATTGGCTGC
Source organism: Pterocles gutturalis (assembly GCF_000699245.1). NCBI lineage: Eukaryota > Metazoa > Chordata > Aves > Pterocliformes > Pteroclidae > Pterocles > Pterocles gutturalis. The sequence continues at coordinate 15,598 of NW_010136114.1, read as the reverse complement.
TCCCTGTCTCCAGCTGCACAAGAGTCTGTAAGGAGTTTGGCAAGATGCTAGAACAGGATCATGCTCAGCTTTTGAAAAGCAGGCAAGAAGAAATATTCATTGGTAGAACATCAGAAAGACAGTCCAGAAGTAGGCAAATTTCCTGTGGGTCAACAGGAACTTGACATTTTCTCTGCAAGTCTGCAATGGACATGGGGTTCCCAGCACCCATCAGGTGCTATGTTTACCATCAGTATTTTAATACACTCACAGAGCAAGGCCTGCTCATCTCTCACGTTTCCTCCCAACACACCTCCTGCAAGTGCTCAGAGGTGCATCTGCACCTGGCAGGTGCAGAAACCCTGAAGAGCCTTCGCTTCTTGGAGCTTCTCATGGCTTAGGAAATCCTAAGGACCAGAGGAAGCTCTCTGGTACCTCTCAAGGAGCCTGCAGGAACGTAAAATGAAGATACACCCTGTGCAGTGTCCTGATGACATAATCCAACACAGGAATGGCATGGACATTTTATCAGACTAGGTGAATATAGCAAACAGGGCACCCTTCTGGAGTTGTGTGCTGGTTTCGAGGCAGTTACATCTTGTATCTAACCCAAATGAGACGGGTGATGTTTCAAACCAAAGAGGAATAATACTAGCTGATGCAATTGCACCTTGAATTTACAGCAGTGCTAGGCAGATCCAAGAACAGCAGGATACTCTGTACATGATTACAGCAAATTCAAGCCCTTGTTTGAAAGCAGCTGTTTGGGATTTTTTTTAACAGTCCCCCAAATATAAGTGCTGGATAAAGACTTCCTTTCCTCCGACAGGTGAATCTTTCATTTGGTGGTGGATTACACTTTTGCAAATACCAGCTCATTTTCTCGCTATCACAGCCTTTTTCATACCAGTAACAAAACTGCATTCAGTGCTTTTCTGCTTCTGCAATCCATTCTTCACGACGCTCCAATGGCAAGGTCTGTTCCACAGTTCTCCCAATACCTGGTTATTAGTATGCTGCAGTCAGTGGGGGAGGAGGGCTCTCTGGTTTCTGGTGGTCCAGCACTACCGGGTACCTGCTGCGCCACAGTATGACACCTTTGGGCTAAATTCAACCCTCTCATGCAAAAGCTCTCAGCCCCTGCTGCCTTCAGGAACAGCTGCTTGTGGGCATCTTAATTTACTCTTTAAAGCAGACAAACCCAACAACAACAGAGTACCGGAGGATGACGTGGGGTCTAATTTAGTCAAGTCTCAGGAGTCAAGAGCCTTGTCTCTTCTACTGTTGTGCTAATCTCCAAGAGGAAAACCACAGTCTCTTTTCTGTTTCACTAGCATCTATCATTCAAGAGAAGACAAGGCCACCTCCCTGAGATACATCAAGGCTTCTTCAATATATGTTTGCACGAAAGGCTTTGGG
>NW_010136114.1:9762-14169 GCF_000699245.1 Pterocles gutturalis | reverse complement strand
AAGGCCCGAGAGATAGGTTAACCCATCAAAGAACAGGAAGACGAGAGCTGATGCTCCCAGCTGGGCCCTGGTTAACTTCCTCAGCAAGTCTTGGACCTCAGCGAGAATCCCAAACATCCTCTGGAAAAACTGAGTGAGAGGCTGGGGAAGATGGGGAAGGAGTTCAGGCAACAAACTGGACTGTTAACAGTGGAGACCAACGTTTTTGTCATTGAGTAATCAGTAGTTGCTGTATGTGGATGGTTTGTTCACAACAGATGGTTTGAGTGAATCAAATAGTTCTGTGTGTATTCATGCATTTATCTGTGTCTTTACGAAAAGGGGAAACATCCCAGTTTCTCAGGATCACCTCACCGTCCAGAATAATTGGAATTTGTCGATCATGTATTAGAAAGAGCCAAGAACCCTGCTCCCCATCAGCAATCCAAACATCTCTTGAGGCAAGTATGAGATTTCTGCCACTAAGTGGAGAATTTTCTAGATAATGACAGCATTAGAAACAACCCCACAAGCACATGAGATACGTCTGGTAAAGCGCTTAAATAAAAAAACCCCTTGCAGCTTCCCCCTGGGAAAAATGAGTGCCCTTCTATGCAATCAGACCCTGGCCTGCAGGGGGGCCACAGTCCTACAAGGAGAGATGCCTCCTCTATGCTGGACACAGCAGGGGCCTATTTATTTTGCAGAACTGGGCTATCCTCTCCCTGATCCAAACAGCATCAATCTTGCAGCAGCAGCGGGAGGTAAGGTAGGTTTTGCACTGACCACCTACCTTGTGGTACAGCTGGAAATCTAGGAACAATATAGTTTCAAACATTATTCATCGGGTTTCAAGAATGGTGCCAAGCTCTGTGCAGCTAACAGCTGAGCAACTGAGATTTTGCCTCTCCTTTTACAGGATTATTATAAAATAATTTCCCTCCGTGACCAGTTTAGGCTGTTCTAATGCACAGTCATAAATGAGACACTGACTTTTAAAAATCTTCCTACCCTTAGGGTGGCAGATGAAAGAACAGGTCACAGCTTTGTTCTGCCGCAACACGTCTGGAAGTGTTGAGAGACATGCTTTCATTACAGGGAAATTTCCACTGTCTCATTGGTTTTTGCAAGTTTGCAAGCTACCTGTAAAGTATAAAGGAAATGCTGGGCTCACCAAAACAAATATAAGACATTGATTTGCCCATACCACTTAGGCAGCAATAGCTGTCCTACTGATGGCTGTGTCCGTTGGAAAGAGCACAGTGACTTCTACCTGTAACATAAAAGTTGTGGTGTTTTTCAGCAACTCAGCAAGCATGCCCAAGCCCAGGATAACATCAATTCATTTAATAGAACTGAATATCATCTTAGCAAAACAAAGTGATCAGTGTAAGAGAAGTCCATGACACCGTGCCGGGAAGGATGTTGCTCAGACTAATTCAGCTGCTCAAGCAGATTGCGCCTTTAACACTGCCTATGACTTAAGTCCCCAGTTTAATACCACTATTTTAATGACTCTGCAGTAACCAATTGAATAAATAAATTCAGGGGATGTTCAAGATAATGAGGAGTTTGTCCTGCAGCAAAAAGATCTCCAATGAAGAGTAAAATATTAGAAGTCCAGAGTACACAGCAATTAGCAGATTTTGATAACTGGTGAGGTGAGAATAGAAAGGAGAAAAATAAAAGTGAAAGAAAGTGAAATACTTTATGATTACATTATCTAACAGTTAACATCCCTGTGCATAGGGATGCATAATATCCACTACATATTAAGGCTGCACAGCGTTTCCCATAAAAATATCTTGGACTGACTTGCTTATAGTTTTCTTAAAGCTTAAGCATTATACCAAAATTTTCATGCTGAGTGTTCTGGAAAGTTAAAATGAAAGTGATTCAGGTCATTTCCAAGAACAAAGCTAACAAAAATGCATTTTTCCCCATTTCAAGCATGTCTGTTAGTTTTTTGTCTGAGACGCTTCATCTCCGTCACACTACACAAATTGGAACTCTAGCTTCTATCAGTCTTGACAAAACCCATCCAAACTGGACCACATTTTATGACTTTGAAAAATCACAGTCCACACAGGTCTGTGGAGGCTTCTTAGCCTATTGTGGACAAAAAGCCATCCCAAATCATCCCTGGAAGCTCCACCCTGGCTGAGTATGCTCCATCTCCTTGCAGCTGCTAGAGCACCCTGCGCTTGGGCTGTCCACAGGTGGTGGCCAAGCCCACCCCACCTGTGAGTCGTTGCAGTTACCATTGTGGGACAGTGCACTGACCTGAGAGCAAAGTGGGGTTTCTCTCATAAAGGTGATGACCACCATGCTGGCAATGATGCAGCATGGCAGAAGCAGCTAGAAAAGCCAGTTGTGGGACAAAAATGGTAAATCTGGTTAAGAACCTGTTGTGGCTGGGGCTGGGATAGCTGGGGAAGGAGGTGGTGAAAAGAAGGAAAGATGGTGTGTCTGGGGCAGAGGAGAGAAGATGAGGAGCTTCATTTTCTGAATCAACAATTAATAGAAATGAGGATAGAGAGAAGGATTAAACTACCAAGGATCCAGGGTCTGGGAGCAGCTGTTGAGCAAAAAATAAGGCAAGGAACTAGGGGAAAGAAGAGAGGTGAAAAAATGTGTGATGGCAGGACAAGCCAGGTGACTGGTGTGGAATGGGAGTGGGAGGGCAACAGAGGCAGGGTATGGGCGTGACTTGAGGTGCAATGCAATTAGTGAAGGCGAGAGCAGGGAGAGAAGAGACCCTGACTTGACAATGGCGAGGCAGGGAGCATAGGAGGTAGCAAAGGAGCTGTTTGTTTTCAAAGGTCTGGAAAAAATAGGACTGGAGGGAAGATGGATGGAAACAAGCAAAAAACTCGTGGTGGCACATGTTTCTCTCCAGAGTTTGGGAAGGAACCCAGATGTCCTGAGACTCTCATCTTATCTGCTGTGGATTTGATGTATTTGAAAGTGGATTTGAAAGTGAATGTGGATTGGAAAGTCAAGCCTCTGATACTAGTCAGCAGCACAGCGATCTCTTCCTACTGCCACCCTTACCTTCATTAGTTGGACAGTGCACAGTCACCTGGGTTGCCTCTGCCAGTCCCTGGGGGAGGTCCCTGTTGTGGATCTGTTACAAGGTTGTTAATGAACCTCGTGGATGTGCATATCATGGCGTCCTTGCTAGGTTGAGTTGGCTTTAAAACAAACCAACCAGGATCCTAAAAAGCATAACACTGCAATCTGTGCCTAAAAGCCTCTGAAATCAAGCATGCAGAAGTTAGGGAAAGCTGGAATGAAAATAATCTGGGCAAACTTAATTCAGCTTAATTTTGGCATATATGACTTTGTGGAAAACAGGCCTGGAAGGGACCTCAGGGAGCCATCTGGGGACTCCAGTGCATCTCTTTCCCCAAGGCAGGACCAATTATTCCTAGACCATTCTTGACAAATGTTTCTCTAATCTTCTCTTGCAAGACAGACATTAATGACATGAATGCATACTTTTTCTTAATGGGATCCTGCCTCAGTTCATAAAATATACCAGGACCATGCTGTGGAGGAGACTGGGAACACAGCTGGAGAAGGGACAGGCTCATGGTTCAGCTTGCAGGCTGCTGCCCTGGAGAACTGCCTCTGCTTCAGAGTTCCTGGGTGGTCATTTAAATCAGACTTCTTCCAGGCAGTCATTAATTGCATTTTCTCCATTTTCTGGGTGCTCAGCTTGAAAATGCTGCCTCTGATTTAACTGTCCATGCTTGGTGCTCTGTTTTGATACAGTGTTAGGGCTTTAATTTTACCACCACCAGACAAACAGCCCAGCCCACGTTGCATTGGTTGCCATAGGCTGGGAAATAAAGCTGAAATTCTTATGCACTGTTCTCAGCACTGTCTGTCATAAGTCACTCACCTCCCACTTCTCATCTGACCTTGCCCTGTGCACTCTGCTAGCTTCCATCTCCCCACACCTTGCTTATTCTGCTGAAAGCACGCCTACAGAACCTCACAGTCATGAATGATGATTCCCGGTTCCTGTATCTTGTTTGTGGACAATTCCCCTGGCTATTTTATTGAGTTTGGGTTTCTCCATAATCACCTCATCCTCAGAGGTATATGCATTCTGTGCAATTAATTACACCAGTAATGTCTATAATTACCTTAGGGAAAAATCAGCGAAATGCTTAAGAGCTGATAGCATACAGGACACCAGGAAAGGCTGTAGTGGATCACAGAATCATCACAGGATTGTGGTGGATGGAATGAAGCTCTGGAGGTCATCTGGTTCAACCCCCCTTGCTCAAGGAGGGTCAGCTAGAGACAGTTACCCAGGACTGCATCCAGTCAGGTTTTGTATATTTCCAGAGATGGAGACTCTGTCTGTAACCTCTCTGGCCAACCTGCTCCAGTCTTTGACCACCTCCACAGTAGAAA
>NW_010136114.1:0-9729 GCF_000699245.1 Pterocles gutturalis | reverse complement strand
AAGAGTGTTTTCTTGTGTTCAGGTGGAGTTTCATAGAATCATAGAATGCCTTGGGTTGGAGGGGACCTTAAAGATCATTTATCTCCAACCCCCCTGCCATGGGCAGTGACACTTTCCATTAGATGAGGTTGCTCAAAGCCTCATCCAGCCTGGCCTTGAACCCCTCCAGGGATGGGGCATCCACAACTTCCCTGGACAACCTGTTCCAGTGTCTCACCGCCCTCACAGTAAAAAATTTCTTCCTAGTATCTAATCTAAACCTATACTCTTTATTTTCTATCACTACATGCCCTTGTAAAAAGTCCCTCTCCAGCTTTCCTGTAGGTCCCCTTTAGGTACTAGAAGCCTGCTATAAGGACTCCCTGGAGCCTTCTCTTCTCCAGGCTGAAGAGCCCCAACTCTCTCAGCCTGTCCTCATAAAGGAGGTGCTCCAGCCCTTTGACCATCTTTGTGGCCCTCCTCTGCACTCACTCCAACAGATCCATGTCCTTCTTATATCAGGGGCCTCAGAGCTGGATGCAGTACTCCAGGTGGGATTCTCATGAGAGTGGAGTAGAGGGGGACAATCCCCTCCCTCAACCTGCTGGTCATGCTTCTTTCAATGCAGCCCAGGACACAGCTGGCTTTCTAGGCTGCAAGCACACATTGCTGGCCCATATTGAGCGTCTCATCAACCAACACCCTCAAGTTCTTCTCCTCAGGGCTGCTCTCAATCCATTCTCTGCCCAGCTTGTATTTGTGCTTAGGATTGCCCTGACCCATCTGCAGGACCTTGCACTTGTCCTTGTTGCACTTCATGAGGTTGGCACAGGCCCACCTCTCACACCTGTCCAGGTCCCTCTGGATGGCATCCCTTCCCTCCAGTGTGTCAACCACACCATACAGCTTGGTGTCGCTGGCAAACTTGTTGAGGGTGCATGCAATCCCACTGTCCATGTCACTGACAAAGATGTTAAACAGCTCCAGTTCCAATATTCACCCTGAGGAATGCCACCCATTGCTGGTCTCCACTTGGACATTGAGCCATTGACCATAACTATCTGAGTGTGACCATCCAGCCAATTCCTTGTCCACCAGGTGGTCCATCCACCAAGTCCATGTCTCTCCAATTCAGAGACAAGGATGTCATGTGGGACAGTGTAAAATGCTTTGCACAAATCCAGGTAGATTATGTCAGTTGCTCTTTCCTTATCCACCAATGCTGTAACCCTGTCATAGAAGGCCACCAAATTTGTCAGGTCAGGCACAATTTGCGCTTAGTGAAGCCATGTTGGCTGTTACCAATCACCTCCTTATTTTCCACGTGCCTTAGTATAGCTTCCAGGTGGATCTGCTCTATGATCTTGCTGGGCACAGAGGTGGAACTGACTGGCCTGTAGTTCCCTGGGTCTTCCTTTTTTCCCTTTTTAAAAATGGGGGTTATGCTTCCCCTTTTCCAGTCAGTTCCCCTTCACCAGACTGCCATGACTTCTCAGATATGGTGGATAGTGTCTTAGCAATTGCACCTGCCAGTTCCCTCAGGACCCATGGGTGCATCTCCTCAGGTCCTATGGACTTGTGCATCTCAGGTTCTTTAGATAGTCTCAAACCTGATCTTCTCCTACAGTGTTTTAAACAGTGCCTACTGTTTCCTGTCCTCTCAGTGGGCACCCATCTCCCTCTTCTTCATCCTCTTCCACCAGGTATTTACACACATTGATGAGATTTTCCCTGAGCCTCTTCTTCTCTAGGTTGACCAATCTCAGCCCTCTGTCTCTTCCCTCATGAGAGATGCTCCAGTCCCTTAATCATCTTTGTGGCCCTTTGCTGAAGTCACTCCAGTAAGTCCATGTCTTTCTTGTACTGGGGGCCCCGAACAGGGCACAGGACCCCAGGTGTCACCCCACCACTGCTAAGTAAAGGGGAAAGATCACTTCTCTGACACCTGCTGGCAATGCTTTTCCTAATGGAGCCCAGGATGTTGCTGGCTGTCTTTGCTGCGAGGGCACACTGCTGGCTTATGGCCAGCTTGATGTCCACCAGAACCCCTCAGGCCCTTCTCTGCAGAGCCCACAGCATGTATTGGTGTATGAAGCTATTCCCCCCCAGGTGCAGGACTTTGCATTTTCCTTTGTTGAACTTCATGAGGTTCCTATCTGCCCAATTCCCTAGCCTGTCCATGTTGCTCTGGATGGCAGCACACCATGTGGTTTATCAGCTCCTCCCAGCTTTGTGTAATCTATACGTTTGCCAAAAAGTGTACTCTGTCCTATCATACAAATTATTAATGAAGATGTTAAATAGTATAAGACCTAGCAACAGTATATACCACTAGTGACTGGCCTCTAGCTGGACTTTGTGCCACTGATCACAATGCTCTGGGTCCAGTCATTCAGCCATTTTTTGATCCACCTCATTGTCCACTCATGTATCCCATACTTTGCCAACTTGTCTATGGGGTTGTTATGGGAGACAGTGTCAAAAGCCTTACTAAAATCAAGACAAACAACATCTAATTGCTCTCCTCTCATTCACCAAGCCAGTCTTCTTGCTGTGGAAAGCTGTCAGGTTGGTTAAGCCAAATTTCCCCTTTGTAAATCCATGCTGACTACACTTTGACCACTTCCTTGTTCATCATGTGTCTGGAAGTGGTTCCCATGATTTCTTACTCCGTTGGCTTTTCGGGGATTGAGGTGAGGTTGAGCAGACTGTAGTTTCCCAGATCTTCCTTCTTGCCCTTCTTGAAGACAGGAGTGACATTTGCCTTCCTCCAACCCTCAGGAACACCTCTCCTGACTGTCATGATCTTTCAAAGAGTGGCCTTGCAATGACATTAGCCAGCTCCCTCAGCACTTTTGGGTCCCTCGTTCAGGGTTCTGGGACTTCTGAAGGACACTCTCACCAGTAAGGCGTCCTCCTTAGGATCACCTACCCTGGCTTCCACCTTTTGTACATTTCCTTTTTTTGTCACAGTTTAGTCAGGAGCTCCTTGTTCATCCACACACACCTCCTGCACCTTTGTTTGGTTTTCTTCTTGTCGGGATGGACCACTCTTGAGCTTCAAGTAGATGACCCTTGATTATCAAACAGCTCAGACCCTGGTTTCTAGTCCAATACCTTGTTCCTGACTGTGGTGAGGGCAAGATGTTTCAGAGTGTTTTATAAACCTTCCCATACTTCCACACTTAAGAGAGTGACTTGAATTCAAACAGCATGTTTCATATGCCCTAGCAAAAAAAGAAGTTTTAGTACTACCTACTTCAGGGATCAGTGTTATCCAGGCACTTGCCTATCAGTGATATCCTGCACTAGTGACTTTCAGAGTCCAGTTAGAAATATAATTGTCTTCCTGTCACCTAGTGGAAGGCTTCTTACCCCCGAACCCACTTACTAGGCAGGTCTTTCTAGGGTCCTTCCATAGGAGTGGAGAAAAGAGAGGCTCCTCTGGGTGAAGTTTAAGAGCAGCCCTGCCTGAGAACTAGAACAATCTCCTGGAGAAGTCTCTCACCTTCCAGTGACTAGAAAAAAACCTCCTCCTTTAAGTACCCGACATATACAACTGCTGAATTTAAAAATACTTCCTTCTTCTGCTTTTGAAAGCGCCACCTTTCCTGTTAATTGCATTGCCCCTTGCTCCCGTGCTATGAGGCAAAGAGAATACCCTTTTGAACTCAGAATGGCATCATCAGCTTGATATGGCTTAAATCCAGTCCAATTTAAAACAAATAAATGTAGCACTTCCCTTAAGTCAGATGTCCTGAAATGACTCCTTTATAAAAAGGCGTTGTTAATCTTACCAGGCTTTTTCTGCTTGTAGGCTCTTTTCTTAGGGGTCATTTGGAGTGACTGCTGCTCCAATCATGCTAACCTTGTTTAAGCTCACCCATTTCCTTTCTGCGTCCTTACATGCCTACTCATTGTTGCCTGTTGAGTTCAGCTTTGCTCTTGCTGCTGGCTTGCAGCCTCTTGCAGGGTCTGAGACGAGTGCTCATCCAAGTCTTGCAGAACAGCATGTGAGCGATAGCGCTGCCGAGATCGGGAGATAAGCGTTGCTGACCATTAGCAAAACAATGGACTGTACACTCAGTGCTGTTAAATACACAAAATAAACACGGAGGAAAAAAAAATAGGTTGCTTGTAACAAACAGGGTCACAAAATGTTCAGGAGGAAATGAGATTCTGGAAAATAATTTTTTTTAAGGAATGCAACTGTTTCCATTGATTTCTACAGCTTTTTGGTGCTTCCATGCTACTGGTTTCTTGTCTCCAGATCTTCAGCCAGTTAGATCTTGCTGCCCGAGCCTGAATCCTGCCTTGTAGAAAAGCGTTTGAATTACATCTAATAGGCTGAAGCAAAAGCAACATGGGTTCTTAGTCTGACCAAATTAGGAGGTGTGCTCTGTTGTGCGGAGTGTAAAAGATTTTGCCATGTCAGTCAACAGGGAATTAGGGGAAATTGGCATTTTTAATGGGAAACACCCAGGATTCATGTTTTAAAGACATAGCAGTGAATCTTTTCTGTTCTTATTCCTGTGCCTACTCTTAAGCTTTGTGTTTGCAGACCCCCTAGCCTGTCCACGTACTTGCTAAATTTTTATATGTGATAACTCAGTTTCAACGGCACATTTTCCCAGATGTTTTAGAGAATTGGGAGAGAGCTCTCCTTTTAGAAACAGCTGTCTCTTCATCTCAGGGCAAGGACAGCTGTCAACACCAGATGTACAATGCAAGATGCAGCAACAATTAGTAACCATTTGCAAGCCAAAGATGAAGGAAGTAGTGTTTAATGATGATTAGTGAGCAGTCAGGGACAGGGATCATTAAATCAATTAGAGTGCTTGGCAAAAACTCAATCAGCAAAATGAAAATACTGTTACATTTTTGGCCACTTCATAATCAATTGTGCATTTTGTCCCATTCTGAGGAGAATCACCACCTTGGATTCCGGGTTGCAAACTAAAGACCCCCAGTTCATAGGTAAGATGTACAACAACAGTGCAAGTTCACTGCTGTGGCATGTAGAACAACCAAGGTTTCATAGCTCTATTCAACTATTTTGCTATACGTTGTGTATTGCAGAGCAATTGTTCCTGCCTGTAGACACGAGTGTATTATACTTCCCACGGTTTGCTTTGCGGATATCAGGAACGGCTCTAACCCACCAAGCACTATCATGCCCTTTCTCCCCCAGGGAGCTGGCTGTCCTGGGGAGACCTGTACCCATGTAGTTATTTTCAGCCAGGGTAAAAGCATCTGCAACAGCAAGAGCTGGCTGAACATTTCATTGCAGCTAAGGATGGTAATTTCGGTCTGCAGGGATCTCTTGCTGCAAGGACAGCATCCCAGGGAGGATCCACCAGGCACATTGATGCTTTATTTGCTTCTTTGGTGATGCAGACATCTATTCCCAATGGCCCTTTCTCCTTCTTTTGCCACCTTGCACTGTATGCAATGCTTTCTTTCTGAAAACTATTTCTGTAAGAACTAGCGAATGCACTTCCTGCATTTGCGAGAAGGCACAGTAAACCTCATCACCCTGGTGCAACATACTCCAGCTGTCTGAAGGAGGAAGTGGAGAAAAATCTCCTTTGTTGGCTGTTGAGCTTGGCTCCCTGTACAGCTTCTAGGTCACTGCGATGGCTTAGAAACCCAGCCTGGATCTTCTCCCCAGCCATGCCTTTCCCATACATCTACCAAGACCCAGCTAAAGAGTATTCCTAATCGCCTGTCTCAAGTTAAGTCTTCCTAGCCCTACAAGATTTTCTCGGATGGACTGAAGGCCTCAGGGATTGGGTTTTAACTCTCATTCAGAAAGTCTCCTCCACAGCTAGTTTGGAAGTCGATTGGAGAGGCAGGGAAGTAGTGAGCGTGGGACATTTATGGGCCGTTCCACCAAAAATGCAGAACAGAGAGCCCCAGTAAACTCTGGGGAATGGGGTCATTGTATTTTCCTGCTCTAAGAATGACCCATCTGCTCTTTGGTATCCCCTTTACAGAAACAGATAGACCTGCTGACAGCACTGGAAAATACAATTGGAAAGCAAATGGATATCTGTCTTGGGCTGCTTGGCTGAACCAGTCAAGGTGAGGGAGACGATACACACTGAACAGACCAAAAAATTTGTATATTTGAACCCTTTCAAACTACTGAGGAAACCGGCATCATTTTTGCTTTCCAGAGAACAAATACCTGGAAGACTTGTCAAAAGCTCATTAGACTGACAGAGCTTCTCTGGTTCCAGATACTGGTTTTCCACGGCTATTTATGAAGAAGGTGTGGTCAGACAAATACTGGAACAAGGGAAAGTGGGCAACTGAACAAGATGTTCTCCTGACACAGTGGGAAACCTGATGCCTCTTTCAAGAGACAGTGGATAAGACCAACCTTAAACCTGTGCAGAACACCAGTGAGGAGGACTTCCACAAGAAGGACACATTTCCCTGCTTAGTGAGTCACTACTGTTTTCCATGTGTTGCAATGTTGCCATGAACCTGTATTCCGTGTCTCTGCTTGTTTGACCGTGCTGCAAAACTGGGAAACGGAAGTTGTCCACAGCTCCTGATACACTGAACTGTTCGGTCCGCTTGGCTCTATTGGTTTTGGCGAACATACCTGGAGTCTTGCAAGGCCTAGGTGCACCCACGCACATCCAGATCAGCAAAACATTAGCTGTTCTCTGAAGCAATTATTGGTGATGACATATTTTGTGACAGGAAATCATTGCAAAATGCCGGGTTCTCAGGATTAAAAGCTTCTGTCCTGCTCAGAAAAATAAATGCAACTGGTATGTTCTAAACATAGATACCTTCTGATTTTCTTCTGGGACAAAAATCAAAACAACTTTTCAGGATTTATTGTCTAATCATTAACGCCTGGGCAGTCAGCAAATTTGTTGCTGTTACAATCTCTGATTTTCCACTGGAAAAAAAAAAAAAAAGAAGTTAAAGTTCAACCATAACCATTGAGTTTGCCTGTGCCAATCAAACAAGAGACAAGCCATTACAATATCTCACTAAATTGTTCTGTGGATAATTCCCTTGGCAATATTAAGGAATTAGAAGCAAGACTGGTAGATCCATTCATATCACCTTGATCCACTAGCGTAACAAAGTTCAAAACAGCATTGAATTACTGCGTCCTTATCAGGCTAGCGGAGGTAGCCCTCTCACCGTGGCTTCTGGTGGAATGACCCAGTATGAGCTGCAAGGTAAGCAAACAGAAAATCTTCCTGCTAATCACATGAAAAGGAAACAATGGCGAAAGAAAAAGCAGGACTTTCCTGTGCAGGAACATGTCTACTGGTGCATGTTGGAGCAGACCTTTTTGGTGTCTGATTAAGATAATTGGATGTGAAGTTTTTTGTGATATATGAAATGTAAACAGACAAATGAAAACCCCTAAACAAACAAAAAAAGCGTTCCCTCCTCTTCTACTGAGCTCCTTAAAGCTTTGTTCTGCCTAGAAATAGTACCAATTTTCCAATTCACTGCCACCTGATGGCATTTCAGAGAGATAACACTTCAGTAATTTCTACTGGATACTTTGATTTTCAGGCAGCCTCCGTGGGAATTGGGAAGTTACAGAAACACTTGCCCCTTGCATCCAGATTTGGAACAATATTAATGCCTGAGATGCTCGATTATACTTGCTTGTGAAAACTGATCATTAAAATGTCAATTCTATTTATATTTGCAGATTCTAAGGGGAGGTCATTTCATCAGCCAAGGGGCCAAAAATAAATATGAACTTTGCCATGTTGTCAAAAGAGAATCCTTCAGTCTAAAAAAGCAACTGGCTCACTCATTACTCTACCAAATGATTTTAATTGTCAGTCCATTTCTGAAATTGAGGATGAAAGCTTAACAGATGGCCTCATCATGCATTTAGGGTTTTTCTGAGAGCAGTCTTAGCAAAACAAAGGATCTATGAAAAGACTAACAGAAATTGGAGATGCTTTCTAGTTTCCCATCCAATAATCCTCCTTTAAGCACACTTGTGTGGTTTCCTGGTAAATGAGAAGACACTATGACTTGAAAGGACAGGCTTTAGAGAGTTAGTTGGTTAATTATTACTTGGAAATGTGGGCAGGATTGCCTAACAGGAAACAGAGCGGCTGGGATTTTTGTAGTGTGCATTCCCCAGGTGGATGGATAGCCTTGGCATTCAGAAAAAGTGAGATTAGCAGTAACTGAGAGTTTTGGGTTTGATATGGATTGTTTTGGTGCTGAAGAGGAAACTGGGTGATTTTAGGGAAGGGCTACACCATATACAGAAGGACAAGCTTGAAGCTGTTTTCCAGAGGTAGCCTTGTTCTCTGGAGGTGAATAAGTTGATTTCCCATTTGTGTTATCAGATTGTGGACTTGTTATAAAGCTTTAAGGGACATTTTTCAAATGGACATTGTCAGTACAAATTATGCATTGGTCTGATTTTTATTTACTACTATCATGAGCAACAACAAATGCTAGAGCAAAGAGCTTACCCTCCCCCATCTGCTATTTTTCAGACCGCCAACTTTTTCAAGTAACAAAGCTTGTCTGTCTCTTAAGTCAGTTCTCTTGTTTATGAAATCTTTTGAAATAACTTTTGTCAGAGAATAAGAAAATGTGATTTGCGATGGCATTTTGGTGCTCAAGGGAAAAAAAAAATAATTTCAAGCTCATGACTGGTGGTGCATTTCAGGTAGAGGAGAGCTGGACACTGCCTAGTTGCATATTCACTTTGTCTTTTTATGTCAGATCACTCTTTAGAGAACTCATCCAATCTGTAGCGGTAATTATCGACAACTAGTCATGGCTTGAGGCAACAGCTCTACCAAAACAGGAGAGAAAATGTCATTTTCATGGTACCACTCCAGTACTGTGATTTCAGACTGTCTCTTTTAGTCCTTGTTAGGGCACACCACTCTCAACTGTCAGGTTTCCAGCTGTACAGAGCTGCACAGGTAGCTCATGATGAATCAAACCTTAAACAATCCCACATCCTTTGTAGCAGGTAAAACCATTCACCATTTATCAGGTTTCCAGCAAACTGAGCACCCCGGGGGGAGCAAACTGCTGAACAGGTCTGTTTTGAGAGGCTGGGTTTGTTTTCTGCTTTGGAAAATAGCTCTTGTAAAGGATAAACTTTATCTGCCTTTGGCCAGGTCTTTGTTTGTTCAAATAGCAATCTTCTTCAGAATGGGGCTGGAAAAAAAATGACAAAAGTAAATCTGGCAATATTTTGATGCCTTTAAAAGAAAACAGCAGCTCTTAGTTAGACTCATCCAATCTGTAGCGGTAATTATCGACAACTAGTCGCTGGCAAAGAGTGCTTCCGCTAGTCCAAGTTTTGGTGGGTTTTTTTTTGTGGTATAAACTATTCTGGCAAGAACACTTTTTTTTTTTTTTTTTTTTTTTTTTTTTTTTTTTTTTTTTTAATGGCATAAGCAAGCAGTGCTCAATTTTTTGCTGAGGTCTGCCAAGCAATTTTACTGAGGTCACAGCAGGGAGCAGTACTCGAGCACCTGCTTTGCCAGGGCTGGGAACTGATGCCCCCCAGGGATGCTTCAGTGCCCTGAAAGAAGTACAGGTTCTTCCAGAACAGTAACTAGGACTCTGGCCAGGGCCAAGCGAAATCTACTCACGGTGGCACTGAGATGTGGATATGAGGGCTACTTTAGTGTCTCTAATACAAATTGTGTTTCCTATAAGAAGATCTTGCTGATAACAGCTGTATTTGGAAGAACTTCCTAAGAGTCTTGATCTTCT
>NW_010136113.1:610-857 GCF_000699245.1 Pterocles gutturalis | reverse complement strand
ACCCCCCCGAACAGGGGCTGCGGGGCAGGAAATCCCACCAGCCCGAGGGACAGAAGGTGGGACAGGACAGGCGGCGGTGTCACCCGTTTTCCCACCGCAGTCAGGCTCCCACTCAGCCCGTTGCCACCCCGACAGCTCCATCCCGCGGGATTCCTCGGAAGATGGGAACAGGAGGATGCGCGGGACCTGGCAGGGACCTCCGCCGTCATTAAAGGATTTGAGAGACAATGGCAACCCCCCGGAAACC
>NW_010136113.1:0-257 GCF_000699245.1 Pterocles gutturalis | reverse complement strand
CGCGGCAGAGCTTAAACCTGACTCTGTTTTTGCTGCTTGTTCCCACTCCGCAGCAGCTATTTTATCAGCTGTTCACCTTGTTATTCCGCAGCTTCCGAAGGGTTGGGATGTGCCACAAGGACCGGGGCGGGGACGCTCGCTGTGCTCCCGCGAGGATTCCTGCAGAAGAATCCCCTCAGTCTCCCCAGGGACCCGCCCCACGGACCGCTGAGCACGTGTGAACACGTGTGTACACGAAGCTGCACACATGTGCGCAC
>NW_010136112.1:25591-28367 GCF_000699245.1 Pterocles gutturalis | reverse complement strand
CGGCAGCCACAAGCTTGGAAATCCTCCACGTTGCGTTTCAGCACAGCGGGTCTTGCTGGGATCGGGGTTAATGCTAGTCTCCAGGGACTGGGTTTACCCCAGCGGTTGTGTGGGCAGAGCCCCAGATTGTGGTCTGGGGTCTCCACACTAACTCAGAAGAGCAGAAATCCCCGTCCCATCATGTGGCACTGCTCAGGTGGGTGCCGTAGCCGCGTAATGCTTGTTTTCTGGAACCCCACACTGCGCAGGGGAAACTGAGGCATGGAGCAGCCCACCTGAGATGGGATTTGGACCAGTGTGTCTCACATCCCAGATGCTGGTGTGAACCCTGTGCCCAGGCTGGGAGCATGGCTGGGGCACCCATGGGTGGCAGGGGCACCTACCAGCTCAGCACTTCCCCAGCAAACTGGGTGCTGGGGCAGGGCTGGGTGACTAAACCATCCTACGGTGAGATAAAACCCACCCTGGGGGAACAAACCCCACCCTGGCATTAAACAGGAGCCTGGGCTGGGAGTGCGCTGGTGGTACTGGGTGCTATAACCCAGCCCCAGCCATTTTCCATGGCCAGGAGCCCGCTGCTGGAGGTGGTGGCCTTGGGGAGGGACGTGGGAGCAGAAAGTGATGAAACTCCTGGCACGGGGCACTGCCTGGCACTTCTCCCTCCGACCCCCACCGAGGGGCCGTGGCGCTGGGCCAGGTATCAAAGCATCGGATCTCCCCAGGGACGTGCGGTTTCGAAAGCTGTTCCCACGTTCGGGCACGTGGTCCTGGGGTTGGCAGCTCTCAGAGTTTAATCCCCAGCACCTCGAGCTGCCGTGGCCGTCCCCGTCCTCGAGGGCTGCCAGGGCCATGCCTCCCCTGCCCTCCCCAGAGGGCTGAGCCACTGCCAGCCGCGCCGGAACCGGCTCCTCCTGCCCGGCACAGCGCAAATCCGAGGCACGTGTCCCAGCACTGGGCTGCAGCCGCTTGGCAAGGCAGGGGGGGGTGCACGGGGGAGCGGTTTTTTTTTGGGAGCTGGCGCTGTTGGTGCTGCTGCTGCTTTCTGAGAGCCCTTTGCCTTCTCCCTGCTCAGCCCCGGCTGTGGGGACCCATCCGCCCCAGGATGTGATACAGCTGGTGACACCTTACTGAGTGGCCTTGGTACAGAAGGCACTGGAGATCAGCCTGTTGCTCTTTCAGGCGATGCTAAATTTAAATTTAATTTTTTTCCCATCCTCCTGCGCTGCAGCCAGGTACTTTGATGTATGGTGAGAGCTCTGGGAGCAGATGCAACCCCAAACTGGTGCTGAGCCAGGCAGCTGGGTTTTAGCCTCTAGTTTAGTTCCCTTGAGTGGGACAAGCAGCAGATGCTGGTGGCATCTGATGGGGTACATACATCCCCAAGCAGCTGCTGGCCTTTGGGACAGCCCCAGCATGTCCAGCTCAGCCTGTGACACTGCCTGGTACAGACACACGCATCCCCGACACGCTGCACGTGCGGCCACCGTGCACACACCCCCCCACACACCCGCCTGTGCCCCCAGGCTGCGTGCCAGCGGCTGCGAGCACACAGTGCCATCGCTGCAGTTGTGCTCAAGGACCTGACCACATCGTTTCACCGTTTCCTCTTTCGTGTTGCATTTCCTGCGGCTACGGAAAACGCCGGTTTTTCTGCCTGCAGCTGCTGGGAAGAGCCCCAGGCAGGGACAGGGGGGGACACGGGGCAAGGAGGAGACCCCAGCACCCACAGCTCCATGCTGGCATCCCCTGGGGTCCCCGGGCATCAGCATTCCCTGAGCCGGGCTGGCACATGGCTGGGGTCTGCTCTGCCCAGGGAATCCTGAATCTCTACCCAGATGTGAGATGGAGGAAGAGCCAAGGGTGACGCCACCGTGACTGTCTCCCCAGCAGCTCACCACCTTGGCCGTTGGCAGTGGGAACTGCAGAGCCACGCGGTCCTGCCTCTGCTGGAGGAGCAAATTCTGCCCTGGTAGGCAGTGGCGCTGCCCTGGGGACCCTGTGGGCATTTTGGGGCTCATTAATCCCCCACACAGACCCACTGGCCTCACAACTGGTGCCAGCATCTCCCAAAGTCCCCACTGCTGCTCCCACCAACAGCCCAGCCTTCACCTGGGGCATTGGCACAAACCGCCACCAGCACGTTTCTGGACTCGAGCCCTTTCCCTTGCCTCCTTTCCCTGGGTTTGAACACGAGCCAAGACCAGCCGCTGAGTTTAGTGCCTGCACAAGGCGGCACCGAGCACCCTGGGGCAGTGGGAAGAGGCACCAGTTCCCCGGCCGCTGGCAGGGCTGTGGGTACCCCACTGCACCCCCAGAAATTCATCCCTTCCCCCCAACTCTTGCAGGGAGATGCAGGGGGAGATATCCCCCCACTAATGGTGGGGACTTCACTCCGACACACGTGGGACATTGCAGGGATGGGGGGACAATTTAAGGAACAGGCAGGTGGGAAACAATGCTCAGCCCTGGGCAGGATGAAGCCCAGCTGGTACTGGGCTGGGGAGGTGGTTATAAAAGGGGCAAGGAGGGAACAGATGGGGCTTGGGGGTGGGAAAGGGGTTAGAGCAAGGGGATGGGGGGCTATGTCTGCTCATGGAGCTGCTGGCCGAGCACTGACACTTCAGCACACCGGTGGATTTTGGGCTCTCCAGGTTGTAACCTCTCTGTTTTGCTGTTCCAGGGAGTAACATCTGCACCACGCGCGGGGTGAACTCCTGCAAGCAGTGCCTGGCCGTGAGCCCACTCTGCGCCTGGTGCTCCGCAGAGGTAAGAGCTG
>NW_010136112.1:20509-25550 GCF_000699245.1 Pterocles gutturalis | reverse complement strand
CCCCAAGCAGGGCAGGGGACATGTATGAAGGGACCAGGCTGTGGGATAGGTGCTGGTCCCTGTGTTACAGCCATAAGCTCCATCTCCATCTGTTCCCACCGTGTCTAAATGCATTCCTCGGTGGCGTCTGGCTCTGACCACAGCTCGAGATGCACATCCCAATCCTGACTTGATCCGAAAATCTGCCCCTTATCTGAGTGCGTCGGCGGGAGCTACGTGGGATGGAACTGGCTGGGAAATGCTGATGCTTCCACTGGGAATTCACTTTGTCTCTCAAAAAATGTGCTTTTGGAAACCTAGTTTACTTTTGGTTTGTTTCATGAAAACGCCATTGTAAAGCTCTGGCTGAAGGAGTTTAATTGCTGGAAGGGCTGGAAAAGGAAGGGGGCCTGGTGGGAGGAAGAAAAAATACTGATTAGAGGTTAGGGTTTGTGTTTAGAAGCCTTTTTTTCATTGGAAAGAGGCAAGGAAGGAAGATGAGGTGTCTGGTTTTGGTTACTGAGCTAAAGAGGATGCGAGAGCTGAGCTGTGGCTCCAAAATCACCCTGTTGGGGGGGGTGAGAGCCTGGGAGATCTGTCACCCTCCCCTCCAAAAATGCTGCCCTGGGGGTGGGTCCATGGGGAGGTGAGAGGATGGAGTTTCCCAACACAGGGCAGGGACAGGGGGAGGTGAGGTTGGGATGGGGAGAGGTGATGGAACCTCTGCAGCTGGGGCAGTTTCCCCTCTGGCAGGGCATTTCTTGCTTTCTGCTTCTCCATCCTCTAAACCGTGCTTCCTCTGCCTGTGGCTGTGCCCACAGTGCCCACCAGGACTGGGAAAAGTCCTGGGAAGAAGTGATCTGAGCTGGAAAATGCTGTTGGATGGTGCCTGTGTGGCACGATGCTTTGGGGTCAGTGTGATTCTGGAGGGGATGCCTCTGCTCACTGTGCCCATCAGATACAGCCAGGATCTTGGCGTGGGGTGTGAAGAAAGATTCTCGTGTGGATTAGCCCCGTCTTATCTCCCCAAAGGAGTGGCTGAATTTTGCAGGGTGATACGGCGCAGCGGGAATAGCCAGCTGGGCTGGGCTCGCTCCTTCCCAGCAATGCTCTGGGCTGGGCTGGTGTCTTGACGCTGCAGTGGGGGCTGTGATGGGGTTGGGTCGGTTTATTTATTTTTTTTTTTCCCAGATCAGCCAAAGTTTCCAAAAAAGGCAATATTTCCAGTGCTGCTGAGGGCTGCGCTCATGGACAGACGTGACAAGCGGCGAGGGAGCCGTCCCGCTGCCAGCAACCGGCCCCCGGAGAGCCGGGCTCTGCTCACAACCCTGCCTCCAGCAGCCGAACCACATTGTCTTGATTTAGCAAATGAGGGTTTTTTTTCTGTGGGTTTGTTTAATTTCCCTGGAGTGGGGGAGGTCTGTGATGCTGCCCCCCCCCTTTTTTTTAAAGGGACAGTGCCCTTATTTGAGCTCCTTCTCCCACTGCCCTTTCCCACCCTCGCTGCCTTTTGGCAGAGCCGGGGGTTATCAGTTACTCCTGCTCCATCCTGGCTTTGGACAGGAGAAGGATTTCATCGTGGTTTCATGACCCTACTGAGTGTTGATACAGAAGAAGAATTGAGTTTTATTTATTTTTCAGAAACTTGACCACTCTTACCAACAAACAGACATGCCCATTCATTCACTTTTCCTTTTGGAAAAAGTCAGCCAAGCCTTAACGCTAAGACGTGGCTCTAAAATGTCTTTGGAGATTATCAAGGCAGGTCTTCAGGGTCTCACCCCCTCTGGTTCTCTTGGAGGAAAGGTGGAGGCAAGCCTGAACCAGGGGTTGATTTAGCAAAGCTGCTGGAAAGTTTTAGTGTAATCTGTGGGGGCATCTGTGCTTTGGGTCTTCCCAGGAGCTCTCCTGCCGAGAAGCTGATGCCGCATGTGGTTGCCTGTGAGATGCAAACAGAGATGCCTTGGGGATGTGTGCTTTCCCACAGCCTCCCCGCCCAGCACCGAGGGATGGAGCTGCCTGCACCCTCCCTGACCCTGCCCTCACTTATGGGGTTTGGAGGCAGCAATTAGGGGATAAACTCATCAGGTTTCCCATCCTGGAGGGAGCTGGAGCAGATGCTGGACTGAAACCTCCTGCCCTGCGGTGGGACAGAGGTGGTCAAGGGGGAGATGGAGCTGGGGAGCGTCTTGGTCAACGGATGGAGGAGGTGGGAACCCCCCCGCAGCATCCCCACCATGGGGAGCTGATGGCATCTGGGCTGTGCTGGCAGGGAGGTGACATCTGCAGGGTGTGTGGCAGTGGATGAAATCCCTGAGTTTGTCACCAGCAAGCCTCTGGGTCACTCCAACCTGGGGCTGTGTCCACGTCACTGAGTCTGCAAGTCTACAGAGGCTGGGGCAGAAAAATAGACGAGGGATTGTGAGGGCCTTGTAGCCAAATGCCCCACTGATGGCACAGGGATTTTTTTCCTCGCTCTTTTATGGTAGTTTTGTTTCTTGGGAGGTTCTTGTGCATCCTGAGTCAATCACGATGTTCAAGGCTCCAGGGAATGATGTGGCTCTGGTGTTCAATAGCTTCTCTGGGGGGATCTCACAGTAGGAATGATGCTGTTGATCCCACAAGGTGCTACATGGCCTTTGCGGTCCTGGGAGCTCCCCAGGACCTCCAGGTATCCCCCAAGAGCCCAGCACCAGTTAAAAACCTGTCTGCCCAGCCCGCTTGTCCACCCGCGTATCTTTCCAGTGATTTCCCTGCCTGGGACAGGAATGTACGTGATGATCGATGGGATCTTGGAGTAAACCCAGCACATCTTCCCGCAGCAGCCAGCCTGCGGGGTGGGTGGGTGCCACGCAGCTAATTCAGAGGGATGACGTCTTTGTCACCGACAGCACGCTGTCCAGGCAGCGAGGGTGGGAGCCGGAGGTCGCGGGGGAGGAACACGCCTGCTGATGTATTTTCTGGCTATTGCTTGGCCACTGTTTCCAGAGGGCTGGAGGCCAGCCGGGGCCTCCTGACATCATTTACATTTTTCTGCTTGTTTGCGTAAAAAACACAAATTTGTTCCTGGGTTCAGCCAGCCTGAACTTAGGTGATACCCTGGATGGGGAACCTCTGCAGCGCTGGGAGGCTGCAGCGTTGGGATCCAGCTTCCCAGGAGCAGGGAGGGAGCTGAACCAGCCCTGCCAGGACTTGTGCCACCCTCCTTTGCTGCAGGGAAACGCTGTGCTGGTCTTCTGATGTAGGAAAGATTTGGGCTGTGAGAGATAGAGGAACCCCTTGGAGGGAAGGGTGGCTGCTGCCTGGCCGGCAATGCGTGGCAGCAGATCCTGGAAAAGAAATTCTTCCTATATTTGTCTTCGTGAGAAACCGAAGCAACAGGAGCCCTTCTGAATGTGCCGTGATAAGGGCGAGAAGCCGGTGGCTTCCTAGGAATTGAGGGATGGAGCTGGAGCCACACCGTGACTCCACACTTTGTGCTTCCTGCCCCTGACGGGCACTTGACAGCTTCTCCCGCAGCCCTGGTGCCTTTCATTCCTTTTTTGGTTCTCCTTTCCCCCAACCACCTCCATCTGGCAGGAAGCTGGAGAGCTGGAGATAAGCCTGAACCATTCTCGGACAGGAACTGAGCACCACTTCATGCAATGGGCTTGCCCGGAGCAGGGCTGTTCCTCACTCACAGGGAGAAAATGGGGGGAAAAAATGTGGCTCGTCTTTTGCCAAAGTTTACAAAATAATAAAAAAAGTCCCAGACTCTGCCATGCACCCCCACCCTGCCATGTTCACATCCCACCTCACCCTCTTCTAGCCATCCCACGTAGACAGCCTTTCTTTTTAGCTTTGATGAAAAATAAACCTGAGGCTCCAGCTGCTGGAAGGCAGGAGGGGGTCTGGCAGGGATGCATTATCCATCATTCCCTCTGAATGCTGAACTGTTCTGCAGAGCACATCAGACCAAAACCTGCTCTGAGCCCCAGCAGGACTCACTGATCCCGGATCACATCTGTCTGCCACCCCTCTCGAGCAGAGACCGTGTGTCCCAAAACATATTTTATCCAGGTCTTGCATCAGGTGTCACAAAGCAGGAGCTTTCCCGGGAAGAGGGACCCTCTCTCCTCCTCACGGCATAACCCCGATGCATTCCCGGGGGAGCCAGCTCCTGACCACGTCCCTCTCCCGCAGGGCTTGGTGCCATCGTCCCCTCGCTGCGACCTGCACGCCAACCTCCTGCAGAACGGCTGCAGGCAGGACCACATCGAGTTCCCCACCAGCTCCGTGACCATCCTGGAGGACCGACCCCTCAGCAACAAGGGCTCGGGGGGCTCCACCACCACCCAGATGAGCCCCCAGAAAATCCAGCTGAACCTGCGGCCGGGTAAGAGCCCCCAAACTGCTGTGGGAACGGGAGTTGTGGTGGGAAGGAAATATGAAAGCAATAACAATTTAAGCACAATTAAAGCCTTTTTTCTCAACATTTGAGGTGTTCTGAGAAAGCTGCAGCTGTGCCCTGGCTTTCATTTCAAGGAAGCCATTTCAAAGAACAGCAAGAAAGAACATTTGTCTCCTTTTAAAAGAAAGAAAAAAAAAAAAAGGTCAACCCTAAGTGTTTTCACCACTTTTTTTTTTTTTTTTTTTTTCCCAAAGTGCAAAAGTCATCAAAACTGGCCTGTTCCCCAGAAGGTTCTGTCTAAGGAGGTTTTGTTTCAATGGAAAATATTTCACCAAAGATTTCCCAGAAGGAGCTGGGAGGAGCCAAGAGGAGAGGGAAGGCCCAGGGATGGGGGAGGCCCTGGGAGATGCTCAGAGTCCTCAGGAGCTCCGAGAAGCCCCCAGCAGCCGTGCAGCCTCCTGGTAATCCCCATACGAGCTGCTGCCCACGTGCTGTGTGTGCATCAGTCACACTTCCTGCAGGACAGCTTGGGGGGGTCAGCTCTGAGCAGGAGGATCTGCTCATATCCTGGTAATGAGAGGTTTGGAGAACAGGAGCCGTATGCCACTTCTGCCATCTCAAAGGGGACCACAGCGTATCTCCCATGCAAGTGTTCTGCCCTAAGGGCTTTGC
>NW_010136112.1:16699-20462 GCF_000699245.1 Pterocles gutturalis | reverse complement strand
GCTGACCCCATAGGTTGATGTTCTCCCTAGTCCTGCGATGAGCCCCCTTTGCTCCTCCCAGCAGAGGACCTCTCTCACTCTCCTGCCCTCTCACATCACAGATGACTCCCAGATCTTTCGCGTCCAAGTGCGTCAAGTGGAAGACTACCCCGTGGACATCTACTACCTGATGGACTTGTCCAACTCCATGAAGGATGATCTGAGGAACATCCAGAACCTGGGCACCAAGCTGGCCAGCGAGATGCGCAAGCTCACCAGCAACCTGCGCATCGGCTTCGGGGCCTTTGTGGACAAGCCCATTTCCCCCTACATGTACATCTCTCCTCCACAAGCCCTCACAAACCCTTGCTACGAGTAAGTCTCGGGTTGAGGGAGTCCTGTAAGGGCCAGAAGTTAATGGGGCATCACTGGAACGTGTCTGGAAATCCAGGGCAATGGGTTTCAGCAGGGAGTTGAGGGGCTGATTTTGGGCAGGGTTCAAACCCTGCTGGCACAGGGAGGAGGAGCAGGTCTAAACTTTGAAGTATCTTTGTCACTGAAAAGGTCTTCAGGGGACAAACAATTTTACACCATTTTTTCAGGAGAGATGTTGAGGCTCAAAGAAAATTACTCCTAAAAATGCCAACAGGACAGAGGCTGGGAGCTGACCTGAGCCCAGCACCTCTGAAACGCTTCTGGCTGTGTTCTTGGGATGGTTGGGTCCCTCCAGCACATCCCAGACAGGACCATGGGACGTGGGATGGCTGCAGGGTGGGGATGGGAGCAGGAAGAGCCCTGTGAGCCTCATGCCCTAACTGCTCTCCTCCTGCAGGATCAGGGAAACCTGCCTGCCCATGTTTGGCTACAAACACGTCCTGTCGCTCACGGACGAGGTGACCCGCTTCAACGAGGAGGTGCGGAAGCAGAACGTCTCGCGGAACCGCGACGCACCCGAGGGCGGCTTCGATGCCATCATCCAGGCCACCGTGTGTGATGTAAGGAGCAAGAAAGCCTGGCTGGGGCTGGGAGAGGGTGGTCAGGTTGGGTGTGGTGGGTTGGCAGGGAGCACCCAACCCCAGCAGGACAAAGCCGTAAGCTCTGTGACCTGGACAGGGTGAATGTTCAGCAAGGACATTTCTAGGCCAGTAGCCAAGGCAAGGGAAGAGCAGGACTCTTGCGTGGTCCTGGGAGAAAAAAGAAGCAGAGCAGGTGCTTGGGGACTGGTGATGACCCATGTCACTCCTGCAGTAACCAGCTCAGAAGGGACATCTCCTATGTCTGCACCTTGATTTTGCTGGAGATGGGAGGGGTTGCATCCCTTGGTCACTAACCACCTTGATTAGCTCTCTAGAAAATTAAAACCTGTCTTCACCTGTATGAGCAGCCCATGCCCACCTGCCAGGCCCCACACACCCCCCACAGCACGTCCCTGGGGGAGCGATTGCCCTCAGTTCCCCCTGCAGTGGCAGGTTGGTCCCCATGGCCAAGCCATGACGCGGGGTGGCAGCGATGGCAGCAGTGGGGTGCTGGCACATAGGGCTGCCCTTGGCACACGCTGCTGCATGACTGCGAGCTGCCTTTCACCGCAGGAGAAAATCGGCTGGAGGAATGATGCTTCCCACCTACTCGTGTTCACCACGGATGCCAAGACCCACATCGCACTGGATGGCAGGCTGGCTGGCATCGTGCAGCCCAACGATGCCCAGTGCCACATTGACAAGGATAATTTCTACTCTGCCTCCACCACGCTGGTAAATCTTGACCCACATGTGGAGTTGTGGAGCCCAGAGCTCTTGCCTGAGAGTCTCCATGGGATGGGAAAGGTGGTCCAGCCACGGTTGGAGAGCATGATGGGGACCAGGGTGGTTGGGGGTACGTGTTCCTGGGGTATAGCCTCTCCTCTTCCCCAGGACTATCCCTCTCTGGGCCTGATGACTGAGAAACTCTCCCAGAAGAACATCAACTTGATCTTTGCTGTGACAGATACGGTTGTCGGGCTCTACCAGGTAACAGCTGCTGTGCAAAGCCACTCTCTCGGTGGGCTGGTGGGTCCCGAGGAGCACCCTTTGCAGCTGGCCATGGGTGGCCGGACATAGCTTGGTGGTCTTCTGTCCTGTTAAAGCTCCTTGGGAAGCTCCCATGTGCCTGGACAGAGTTTGGCCCAGCCGTGGCACGTTCACCCATCACGAGCAGACCATGCTTATGATATTTCTCCAGAACTACAGTGAGCTGATCCCAGGAACAACTGTGGGCACCTTGTCCAGAGACTCCAGCAACGTCCTGCAGCTCATAGTGGACTCCTACGGGGTGAGTGTGCAGTGTGATGGCCCCACAACTGCTCTCTCCTTCCCAAAATAGCCACTGCTTCACACTGCAAACAGCCCACGCAGATTTGGCAGCTCCCCCAGCCCTGAGCATCCTCCCTGGGCCAGCTGTGAACATCTGCCTCCACCCATGCATGCGGGGATCCTGGGGAAGGGAGATCACTGTGTTCACCACCTGACCCTTCTCATCCTCGAAGGCATTTCCCTGGGGGGGAATGACGCAGCCGAGCCTCGAGAAAGACTCGAGGCACTTGGCTCCTTTCCTGTGTGCGTGGGAGCATCGCTGTGCAGCTCGGGGGGACCCCTCCCCGGGACTGAGCCCTGCCCAGCCTGTGCTGTCGTTTTCATCACTCCTCTCTCCTCCCCTAGAAAATCCGCTCCAAGGTGGAGCTGGAGGTGCGTGACCTCCCCGAAGAGCTCTCCCTGGCCTTCAACGCCACCTGCCTCAATGACGAGGTCATCCCTGGGCTCAAGTCTTGCATGGGGCTCAAGATCGGGGACACGGTGAGCATCCTGGTTATGGGCTTTGGTTTTTTTCTCCCCCTCTACATAACAGCGCTGCCAGCTCGTGCGATGCTCTCCACCAGGACCATCTTCTTGCTCCACCACCTCCAGGGTGACCCCGTAATCTTTGCAGTGGAGAGAGGGGTCCAGCTGGGTGGGTGCAAGGAGGAAAGTGCTTTTTGGAGTCTGCTGAATGCAGACTCTGTGGTCCTCTAGCTCAGCCCAGGCTGCCGGCCACAGCACATGGGATTCAGTCTGGCTACTGTGGCAGACAGGTGCCCTGGCCCAAACTGGGACAGCTTTGAGAAGCCCATGTGGTGGGTCCCATTTCTGGGCTCCTTAAGCTTGGGCACAGGCTGGAGTGGGCACCCCAACACCGTGCCAGTGGTACTGACACCGGGTCGCACCCCTCTGCCCTCCAGGTGAGCTTCAGCATCGAGGCCAAGGTGCGGGGCTGCCCCCGGGAACGGCAGAAATCCTTCACCATCAAACCCGTGGGCTTCAAGGACAGCCTGACGGTGGTGGTGAACTTCAATTGCAACTGCTCCTGCGAGAGCCAAGCTGAAGCCAACAGCTCGTCCTGCAGCCAAGGCAACGGCACGCTGGAGTGCGGCGTGTGCCGCTGCAACCCCGGGCGCCTGGGCTCGCACTGCGAGTGCTCAGAGGAGGAGTACAACCCCTCGCAGCAGGACAACTGCAGCCCCCAGCCAGGCCAGCCCCTCTGCAGCCAGCGTGGGGAGTGTATTTGTGGGCAGTGCATGTGCCACAGCAGCGATTTCGGGAAGGTGACGGGCAAATACTGCGAGTGCGACGACTTCTCCTGCGTCCGCTTCAAGGGCCAGATGTGCTCGGGTGAGTGCTGGGCTCGGAGGGGAGGCAGCTCAGGGGGTTTACACTGCCCGAGCTCATGGATGAGGGAGACACCAGCTATTCTGGGGCTTTTTCCCCGAATTTTC
>NW_010136112.1:10191-16666 GCF_000699245.1 Pterocles gutturalis | reverse complement strand
ACCAGCCATAGGTCTGAAGCGATGCCAGGGGGAATTATTCCCTTTCTGGCAGCTGGTATCACCTTCTGTGCCCAAGAGCAGTGGCAGGATGATGGGCTCCAAGGGTTAAAAGCAGACCTCAGTCCCTGCTTAGACTCAGGAGTCCTGTTGGGGTGGCTGGTGGGCACCCAGGGAAGCAGCTCTGGGGTGTGCAGGGCAGGAACAGGCTGGACCCTGCTCGAATCGCAGCCCCTGACACGTCAAAGGTATTTCTCTGCAGAAGGAAACCCCCGGGGTTGAGGGAGAGGGGTGGGGTGGGGAGAGACAATTTTTATCCTCCACCCAGTTCTTGAATACTCCCCTTGGCAAAAGCATTGAGGAAGGAAATCCTTCCCCCTCACTGGCCTTACAGCATCACTCCTCCTAAATATTCCTCTCTTTCATGTGTGACCAGACTCCCCTGCTCCAGCCCTGGCTGCTGCTGCTCTGGGTGCTGGAGAGAGAGGACCAGGTCCTTGGGGGTTCCTCCCATGCCAGGCACCAGGGAAGGAGCCCCTTTCTGCAAAACACCCATCCCAGGAGTGGTTTCACAGGTCCTGATGTGCCAGGACCTCTTCCCCATCTGGGACTCCATCTGAAGTTTCTCCCATCTCCATCTCCAGTAAGCACTGGAGGTCTGAGCGAGCCCCAGCGCTCTGCCCCATCTCCTGGGTTTTCAGGGGATGCGACAGGGGTGGCAGCACCCACAACTGGGCCATGAAGCTATGGCACATCCCCTAAAAGTGATTCAAGGAGGGAATGGGAGAGGGGCAGCCACCCCTTTCCCATCCCCAGTCTCCGTGACCCCAGGCTAATGCAGTGCCAAAAAAGCCACCACATCCATGCTGTGAGCCCAAAAAATCCCCAGGAAAATGCTGGTGCTCAAAGCTGATGCTGCTCTGCTGGTGCCCAGCCTGGGTGAGATGAAACCCGCTGGCCAGGTGATGCTCAGTTCCTGCTCCCCCCTGTCCCCTTTGTTGAGTTTTTCAGCCCCCGCCTGCCCCCCAGCCCAGCTCCGTGGCTCACGCTGCCTCTCTGCTGCCAGGAATGATCCTTTATCTCAACAGCCTGCTGATAACCGAGGCAGAAACCCTGGGTTTTCCCCCCACCCTGGACAGTCAGTGCCCTCGGGGAGCCGAGTGCCTGTTCCTGCTCCCGCTGACGGGTCGGGCAGGGTGGACGAAGGGCGATGACGAAGCACGGCCCCCAGCCTGGGCAAGCTGTTAATTAACCCGACCTGTCTGACCCCGTTGGCGTCCATCCCATCCCATGGAGCCACTTCTCACCAGCCTCCCCGTCTGTTTCCATGCCTTGTCACCCAGTGCCGCACCATTTTCCTGTGACTCAGCCCTAGTTCCTCGTTAACGGGGTTACTCATTTATTTCACATGCCAGTGCCCCCGAGGCCATAGCAGGGACGGTGCCCAGCCGATCCCCCGCTGGGAGCAGCGTTCCAACCTGTCCCCGCTGCGCTCAGGGCTCGGGACGGGTTGGCGCGTGCCGGCTCCACGGCATTTCCACCACTCACCGACCGTGGCTTGTCTTTGAGCCGAAATCAAACCACAATCCAAATAGCTCCAGGCTTTGGCAGGATGTGAGCACGTCTGTCTGTCTGTCTGTCTGATTAAACCCATCTCGGCGAGCGTGCAGAGCTTGTTGGGCTTTTCCCAGACATCGGCTTCCCCTGCCTGGTCCAGCACTGGGAAATGAGTGGGATTCGGGGG
This sequence comes from Pterocles gutturalis, assembly GCF_000699245.1. Classification (NCBI taxonomy): domain Eukaryota; kingdom Metazoa; phylum Chordata; class Aves; order Pterocliformes; family Pteroclidae; genus Pterocles; species Pterocles gutturalis. Next base: position 14,925 of record NW_010136112.1, on the reverse strand, counting down.
GTTTGACCAGATGTCCTGACTCAGTCTGAAATTAAAAGCCAAAGCCAGAGCTTGTCTAGCTCAGAGACGGATCTGATTGAGCATCTCCAGCTGCTGCTGCCAACTTGCCGGAGCTGGAGCAGCTCAGCCTGAAATTTGGCAGTTTTTTCTTTTTTGGGTGGAATAAGAGGAGTACTGGGGACACGACGGAGGTTGAGGTTTGATGGGAGCTGCTGTATGTCCCACCCCAAGGACAGTGGCAAGCGGTTGTCCTGGGTGGCTGCTCTGCTTTGCCGTGCCCACAGAGGTGGAGCTGCTGCTCTGGGAACGTGGGCATCCCATATGGGTGATGGGTAATGGGGTCTATGGAGACACTTGGGGGTCCTGATGGCTTCTGGGTTGTCCCCAGGCCATGGGCAGTGCAATTGCGGGGACTGTCTGTGCGACTCGGACTGGACGGGCGATTACTGCAACTGCACCACCCGCACCGACACCTGCATGTCCAGCAATGGGCTGGTGTGCAGCGGCCACGGCTCCTGCGTCTGCGGCAAGGGCGACCGCACCCAGCCCGGCTCCTACGGCGACACCTGCGAGAAGTGTCCCACCTGCCCAGATGCCTGCACCATCAAAAAGTGAGAGAGCTGGGATGGGTGCTATCCCACTGGGGAGCTGGCAGAGGGCTGGGATGGGTTGTATCCCCCTGGGGAGCTGGCAGAGAGCTGGGATGGGTCATATCCCATCGAGGACCTGGCAGCAGCGGCAGCAGGAGCTCTCATCCAGCTGCAGAGGGTTGGGTAAGAGGATTGCAGCGATTTCGGTGGCCTGAGGCTGAAAGGTGTGATGGGGAGAGCATGGAGGAGCTCACGGTATCTCCCCCTTCTTCCTCAGGGAGTGCGTGGAGTGCAAGAAGTTTGAGCGGGGAGTGCTGGCGGAGCAGCAGACCTGCAGCCGCATGTGCCGCGACGAGATTGAGACAGTGCAGGAGCTGGGTAAGAGGAGAGCCAACCCCCTGCCCTAAAGCATGGAAAACCACGGGGCCATGTACGCCACCCGCTTTCCCTCTGCATGTGCATCCCCCGGCGTGGGGGGCTCTGAGCCTCTCGCTCCGGCAGGCGACAGGGGCAAGGACGCCGTGAACTGCACCTACAAGGACGAGGACGACTGCGTGGTGCGGTTCCAGTACTACGAGGACTCCAGCGGCAAGTCCATCCTCTATGTTATCGAGGAGCCAGGTGAGAGGCGATGCCGTGGGCAGGCTGGGGCGTGTGGAGCGTGCCGTGGTCAGGCTGGAGGGTGTGGAGCATGCCGTGCTGGGTTTCTGTGCTCAGTGGGTGGATTTTAAGTCCCCCTTGGTACCTCCCAGCCCAGCCAGGCTGGTGGGGCACTGTGATGGGGACCTGAGAGGGGTTAAAGAGCTGCTTTGTTCCCTGCTCCGTGCCACCCAGACGCAATTTCCTGCCTCTCTCATGTTTCCCCACCTCGTTGCACCCCCTCACTGAGGCCAAGGATGGGGGCTCAACCTTCCCCCTGCCCTGATCCTGTTCCTGACTCCACGGCTGTGATTTTTCTCGAGAAATGGGTAAAATCCAGCTCCTGTTAGCCAGGCAGGAGCGATGCTGCGGCTGGGATACAGCAGCCCCCGGCCACGCAGAGCATCCCTGGGGTCTCCAGTGACCGTGAGGTCTGATTCCCCACCAAGTCAGGGACTGTGCGGCCACAGATCCTTCCAAAGCAGGGACACGAAGGTGGCTGCTGGCTCTCATTACACTGCCTGCCCTTGGCAGGGCTGCAGCCCACCCTCCCTGGCCCCCAAGCCCAGGGAGGCTGCACAGAGCTGGAGAGCATGCAGGGGGAGCAGGGGGGCTGCTGGGGGTCACATCAAATCTCGCCACCACAGTTTGCCAGCACGGTGCTGGTGCACAGCCAGAGAGCCAGGGTGGTGCAGGGCTGGTGGTGTGGGGACGAACTTCCCCCAGCCCAAGGACTTGGTCTCCAGTGTCACCCTCCACTGTGGGTGGGACCTGTGACACCCCTGACCTGGACGGCTCCAGACTTGGGTGCTCGAGGATCTCGGCACACCCACCCCATGGATGGGATCCTCCTGCTGTGCCCAAGGGTGGGAGCTCCTGCTCCCCAATGGGGGGGATGAAGCCCCCCGAGACCAGAGGAGCTCTGGGTACCCATGGCTAGGCAGCCCCGGCGTTGTTTTTGATTGCCCTGGGGGTGCTGAGCCCCCCCAACCCTGCCCTTGTCCCCCTGACAGACTGCCCGAAGGGGCCGGACGTCCTGGTGGTCCTGCTGTCAGTGACAGGCGCCATCCTGCTCATCGGCCTCACCGCCCTGCTCATCTGGAAGCTCCTCATCACCATCCACGACCGCCGAGAGTTTGCCCGCTTCGAGGAGGAGAAGGCCAGGGCTAAGTGGGACATGGTGAGGGCCAGGAGGTTGGGTGTGCTGGGCGGGGGTCCCTGAATCCCACCACCCCTGGGTTGAGTGGCTCCAGATCCCAATTCTCCTAGCATGAGAGCCCAGTTGCTGTCTGTGGTCCCAGGGCATGGTCCTTGGGGACCAGCTTGCCCCATCCCTCTCTGCACATGGCACGGTGTCACAGCAGGACTCGCGGTGACAATGCCACCTGGACACCGCTTCCCCAAGCCCGATGTGGTTCCAGGGGCTGTGCACAGGCGATGGCAGATGTCCCAGATGCTTTTCCCATCTCCATCATGTCCCAAGCACTTGTCACCAGCGTGACCCTCTTACTCACTGCCCACACCAGTGTTTCCATCCCATGAGCGAGGCGGAAGGTCCCTCCTGCCACGGGGTGCTGGAAGGGCTGAGGCACCTGGAGCACGAGGGAGGGGGCTGGGATGGCACTGGTGCCTGTCCCCCACCTCGCCTCCACCACCCCAGAGGGAAGGGACAGGGCAGGGTGGCATTTTCAGGGAGCTTCTCCGCTCCTGCTGCCTTTCCTTTCCTCCACAGCAGCTTTTCCCTGCCTCTCCCCGGTGAAACCTCATGGGGAGCTGTTCAAGTGCAGGGACATGGATCCACCACTCAGTGCTGAAACGGTGCCTCAGTTTCCCCAGCTGTAAAGGAGAGCAAATGCTGACGCCAAGCACAAAGCAATGATGCTCTTTTTCCTTCTTCTTCTTCCAGGGCCACAACCCTTTATACAAAGAGGCCACATCAACCTTCACCAACATCACGTACCGCGGGAACATGTGAGGATGCTGCACCCAGCGCTGCCCGTGGGATCAGCCGAGGATCTGTGGGATCTCCTGGAGTCCAGTTTACAGAAGAGCCTGTGTGTGTGTGCGTGTGTGAGTGTGTCTGCGTGTAATTTAACAATCCCTCGACTGCCTCCCAAGCCCTGCTGTCCGTCACCCCACCGTAACTGCAGGGATGTGCTTTCCACAGCAAACCTCTCGTCCCTACCGCGGGGGGTCGCCGCCGGGAGCCAGCGGCCCTTCAATACACTGAACACGGAGAAACGGGACTTTCTCTGCCGGGCGAGCCTGCGAACTGTCAAGTGCTCGTCGGGCCACATGGATTTGGGGAGCAGCGGCTCCAACCAAAGGCTGAGCTGTGCCCTCCTCCACGGCCCGCGCTGGTGAAGCTCTGCCCGCTCGGAGGGTCCCCACGTACACTGGACAGATGCGGTCCCCTGGGGACAGAAGCCATCTCCATGGGGGACAGGAGCCGATTCCATGGGGAACAGGGCAGCTCCGCTTGCTGCAGGAGCCATCACGTAGCTCTGGGGGTTGAGAACACACCTCGAGCAACCCCTGCTCCTTGCACACACACATTTCTGGTGCTGCTGTGAGCCAGGATGGTGAAAAGCAGTGCCCCAGCGTCACCGTGCCCTTAATTCCCTCCTCATGCACCCAGTTTGCACCACTGGCCAAGTCGATGTTGTAGCATCAGCTGTGCTGGTCCCAGCTGCACCCCCTGGGCTGGTGCTGAGCCTCTCCTCGCCGCCTCCACCGTCTCCACGCCACCGAAGCCCATGGATGTGCTGGCAGCAGCCTGGGGAGGGTTGTTCTGCCTGTTATCCCTGGAGCCCGGCCACCTCTCTCCCTTTTCTGTGCTTTTTTGGGCTGCGCAACTGCACCACGCTTGGTTTTCTGTGTAGCTCAGGGTTCCAGAAGAGCAGACAGGGTTCAGGCCACATCCTGCTGCCTGAGGCTGTGTTTGTCCCCTGTGGGAAATCATATGGTTCCATACAAAATTCATGCCCTGAAAAAAAAAAAAAAAAAAAAACAAACACTGTCCTGGTAGCAGAGTTTGGCTGTAATGGTGCTGGTGCCAGCTCTGTGCCCCAGCCAGAGCACGGTGCCTCTGTTCCCCTCCATTGCACCAGATAAAACCAGCAGCAACCTCGTGCCTGGTGTGGGGCTGGCCCCAAGGGCCCCAGCAGGGTATTGGCTGAGCTGGTGGGGGCTGTGTCCCCCCTGTCCCTGGCTGGGCTGTCCCCCGCGGGCAGCAGTCGCTGGTGCTGGGGGGGAGCTGGGGCTGAGCCCCTGAGCAGGGGGCTGGAGGGACAGCACCAGAGCAGCAGTGATTCACACCACGAAAATAAATAAAATAAAAAATCTCCAACTACTAACGGTGTCGGTGTCCACAGCAGCAGGCTGTGCCCAGGCTTCCTGCCCCTGGCATCCCAGTATGAGCTGGGCTGGACTGGGATGGGGTGATGGATCGGGGTGCCAGCGTGAGAAGGGCTGTGGCCCCGCCCCGGGGGGAGTCTCTGCTCTG
>NW_010136112.1:9344-9709 GCF_000699245.1 Pterocles gutturalis | reverse complement strand
GCAGCGGGCAGGGGCTCGGGGTGGGTGCTCCCAGCACCCAAATGGGTCTGGGGGTGGGTTGGGCTCTAGGTTTAGCCCCAGGAGAAGCATTTCAGGGCAGGGGAGGCTGAGAAGAAGGCAAAGGGGGGCACAAGGCAGAGCCTGGCTGCAACATGAAGGAGCAGGATGAGATCCCCAAGCTGGCGGGGGCTGCCCCAGCGCAGAACAAGCTGCAAAGGGACTTTGGGGGTTCAGCTGAGCCCCCTGAGCTCACCCTGAAGGAACCCTCAGTTTGGGCATCCCCTCTGTGATGCTGCAGAGCTCGTGGTGCCACAGGGGTGCGGTGCCACACCAGGGTCCAGGGCAACCACCCACCCCAGGTCACG
>NW_010136112.1:8751-9329 GCF_000699245.1 Pterocles gutturalis | reverse complement strand
TCCCCGCTGAGCCCAGCCAGCGAGGGTCCTTCCCATGGGGTGCATCCAGCCCGCACAGGGGCTGATCCTGCTCAGGATGGTGTGGGGCACAGCAAGCAGCACCTGGAGGGAAGGAAGCACAGCTGTCCTTGGGTCCTGGATGTTGTCCCCATCCCTGTGTCACCCTGTGACTTGGACGCTCCATTGAACCCCATTGCACCTGTCCCAATTTGCTGGTGGCCAGGAGCTGAGCCTGGGAATGCCACTGGGTGTTCTGTGACATCAGACAGAACAGGGTCAGAGAGGTGACACCAGGCAGCAAGCTTGGGGACTGCCCTGCACCGCCTGGGTGAATCAGCTGTGGGATCCCTGGAGCGGGGCAGGGGGACATGGGGTGCTGTGAGGGCACCCAACCCTGCAGCCCCTCCTGACAGACAGCCCCCGGTGCTGAAGTCACCTCCACAGAGCCTCGGGTCACATCCTGCCCAGCTGCACCCTCGGCCATAGCCCCACTGGGTGTGAGACCCCCGGGTGTCAGCGGGGCCCCGCGGGTGCCCCTGTTCACAGCAGGGTTGGGACGAGGAGGGGATGGACCCCAA
>NW_010136112.1:0-8688 GCF_000699245.1 Pterocles gutturalis | reverse complement strand
CAGGACACATCTGCCTGCTCCCAAACCCCATTGGTCCCCAGGAGGGTGTCCTCATCCAGCTGGACCTCCATGTCCAGAAGGACCTCCACATCCAGCAGATCCTCCACATCCAGGAGAACCTTCATATCCAGCAAGACCTCCATGTCCAGCAGAACCTCCAGCAGGACCTCTGTGTCCAGCAAAGCCTCCATGTCCAGAAGGACCTCTGCATCCAGAAGGACCTCCGTGTCCAGAAGGACCTCCATGTCCAGAAGAACCTCCACGTCCAGCAGAACCTCTACACCCAGCATGAGTGTCAAGCCCAGCAAGAAACCCACACCCAGCATGACCTCCCAGTGAGTAAGGAGGTACCTCTCTGGATGGAGGGAGCCCACATTTGCCCATGTTTTGGTGCTCCTCGTGTTCCCCACTTGTCCTAGAGGCAGAAAAGCTGCAGGACGGGCAGGGGAGGGTGATGGAGGATGGTGCCAACATTGCAGGGTGGCTGAGCTGTGCTGCATGGTGCTGACAGCCGAGACGTACCCACCCAGGCAGGCGGTGCGCAGGAGGAACATGCTGAAGGCAGACCAAGAGACACAGGTGAGGGTGGGCAGCGCTGGCCCCGCACACATTCACACACATTCTTTTGGAAGCGCATCCAAAACTACGTGCCCATCACCCATGCACGCAACCCTCATCCCCAGGGATGCAGCTGGGCCATTCCAGGGGCTGCATGTCCTATATTCTCCCGGGAAGCACGGGCAAGGATTTGGCCTGGAGATGGGTTTGGCCACTGCTGAGCACGCTGCTGTGGCCCAGCCTGGGGTCACCTCCTGCACAGGAGCTGGGAACCCTCCAGAAATGGAGGACTGGACCCTCCCAGAGCCCCCCAGATGGGGGCTGCTGGCTCCCTCCCATTCCCATTCCGGGGCTTAGCCAGTGCTCAGACTGTGTTTGACTATGTGGGTGCTCCCGGCCCCAGACCCTCCCCTCCTTCAAGGCATCACGGAAGGAATGGCAGCCATGGGGCAAGAAGAAAAATAAGTACGTGAGCGATGGCCAGGACCAGCCTCAGCAGCGAGCCTCAAGCACCAGCAGTGCCACAGAGAGCTGCCCCCCAGCATTTCAGCACAGAGTCCCCAGCCCCCCCGAGGAGGCGATCACCCCCCAAGACAGGTAACGCAGGGACCTGGGTGTCCCCTCAGGGTGATTTGGGTCCCCAAGGCAGAGGGACAGGCACTGGGAAGGGTCATCTCACGCTGTCCATCTGCTCCCTTGGTAGGGAGAGCACGTCCAGCCTGAGCGTGGATCCATACGATGAGGAGGGAGAAGAGCAGGATGAGGCTGTGCTGGAGCTGGAAGGTAACCCTGCTCCTCCCCACCCAGTTCAACTCCATCATGCTCCTCTGAAATCCTCTGTCCTGCCTCGATGACCCCAACACGCTGGAGAAACCAGAGCGATGCCCCGTGTGTGATTCAGGCAGAAGACCTCCATGTCCCATCGAGCTGGGGGATGAGATGAGACCCCTGTTTAGCCAAGTTCACAGCCCCTGGATGCTAGCAGGCATGACTGCTTGAAAAATCAGGTCCATGGCCATGAGGGCCAGCTGCTGGCAGTCTGGAGTGGCTTTTTTCACAAAAAAATCAGGGCTGTGAGGCTGTGCTGCAGCAGTGTGAGCAGCTGGAGGAACCTGGCGGAGGTGGCGGCTGCTCTCAGCTCCGGGGAGAAGCCGTTTGCCAGCGGGAATAACTCCAGGCCTCTGCAAATCTGGGGCTGCGTTGAGGCTGTTGGTGCTGGGGACCACTAGATGGTGATGTATGTACGCTCTCGGTCTGATGGTTTCCACCTTTCTGCGCTGCTTTATGGTTATCTCCCACTGCGGACAGGGATCACCAGGGAAATTTCCCCCATGGAGGTTTCCAGAGAGTGGGGACACCCTGCAGCCCTTCCCACAGACACAGCTCCTGCAGCAACACTTCGGGCTGGGCTGCTTTTTAATGCTGCTTTTATCCCTGAAGGCGCTGAAGTGCTCCTTCTTCTGAAACTTTTGGAAATGAAACACATCTCCCCGTTGATCCTAGGGAAGCAGGTCGGTGTTGGAGAGCTGCAGTCTCACCTAGTCCCAGTGGAAACCCACTTACCAGACCAGAATCACCAGGAGGCACTGGAGGACGTGGCTCTGGATGGTGAGTATATCAGCATTTCGGGATTGTTCAGGATCTGGAGCATCTGCTGGGCAAAAAGCTTAAGAATCGGGGAGGAAGAGGAGAAAATAAATAAAAATTGAATTAAAAAAAAAAAAAAGTGCAGAGATTTCCCAAGCCACATAATCACTGAATAATTCAGGCTGGAAGGGATGTCAGGAGGTCTCCAGTCCAACCTCTTGCTCAAAGCTGGGTCAGCTGAGGGATCGGACTGGGTTGCTCCGGGATTTATCCGTTAGAGGATCTCCAGGGCAGTGAAGGAGTCGGGGTGAGCCTGGGATGGGAGTGCAGTGCTCTGGGGAAAGCCTGAACCCCCAGCCTGCATCTGGCCAAAAAGGCCCTGGTGTGGGAAGCATTTTTGGACTGAGATTCTCTAAAATTACCAAATCCTTTGTGGATATGAGACTTCCCAGTGTTGTAAACTGCCCTTTCGGTAAGACATTTAAAGCTGCAGCCAAGAGTCCCCCTGCAAGCTCTCGTCTGTATTTTGGGCTCTTTCCTCAAATGTATTCCCCACTAACTCAGCTCCCTCTTCTCCCACACCCCAGGGGATATGGTCAACATCCAGGACCCAGCCTCCGATGTGAGCACCGTGGACGTCCCCGTAGCCAGTGAGGAGCTGGAGGAAGCCCAAGGACACACCACAGGTGGGGACTGAGGTTCTCGCCTGGCTCTCTGCCCCTCCACAGCCCCAGCGACAGGAGCTCGGGGCAGCTGCTGGGTGTCTGCGGCTTGTGCCTGGCCCATGGCTGGCGTGGGGATGTGCTGTGCACTCAGCGGAGGTTCAGTTCCCTCCGTTTCTGCCTTCTCTTTAATCTTGCGTGGAATTTTTGCTTTGCGTTGTTTGGCACCAGAGCATAAAGTGAACTCTGTGTCTTGGCAAGATACAAACGCCATCCCTCATACCAAAGGAGAAGGGAGCTGGTCTAGAGCGTGTTACATGCAGTGCAGCGTGGAGGGAGGTGATGGCTGAGGAATGGCTGTGGAAAGGGAATTTCATCTTTCTTGGCCCCAGCATCTCCGCCTGCCTGGGGGGAGGGAGTTTCGTTGCATTATTGTGGCTACAGCCCTTTAGATCCCACGATGGAAAGGGTAGGTGAAAGGCAAAGGAGTCTCTTTTGGTTTTTTTTTTTTTGCCAAGTCTCTCTGCGCTGACTGCCAGCATGCAGAGGAGGTTTCCAAAACTTTGTTGTTGCAGAGGACACAGACATTGAGGATAATCTGGGCTCTGACCTGTCCACGGTGGAGACCTGCTTGACCGAGGAGCCACAGGAGGTGCCAACTCTGGCTGCAGTGGATGGGGTCTCTGTCTCTCTGGCTGCCACTTCGCTGTCACTGCCAAGGCCTGAAATCTCCCCAGAGAGCCAGTCCCTGCCACTGGCCAGCCACCCAGCTCCACTCAAACACTGCCCAGACCCTACCTCAGGGTACCAAGGTGACACCCAGGACCCCGACTCCATCCTGGGCTCCACAGCCAGTGAAGTCCATCTGACCGGTAAGAAGCTGGAAGCCTCAGGACATGTGGAATGCAAGGGTAGGTGTCTGAGGTCTTTTTCCTTGAAGAAAGCCTAGAAATCTGTGGAAACCAACAGATTAGTTAAAAGCCAACTGCGTGACTGTGCTGGTGCTTGTCAGACAATGAGGACATGATGTTAACACAGCGGCTACATGAGATAATCGATCCCCTAAAAATAATGCCATGGGTTCCCCCTCACGTGGGGTAAACATGGAGGAAAGTCTCATGGGGAGGGACTCGATTGCTCCTCCTCTGTCTCAGCAGGATCTAGTACATTAGTTTTTGTGCCTCCATCTGCCACAGAGGCCTCATGTTGTGCCCAGTGAAGCCAGTCTGGTGGCACAAAAGAGGGACAGGACTCATGGCAGGGTCCCTCCAGCTCCCTCCTGGCAATGGCTCCAGCTGTGTGCCCTGCCTGAAGGGCAGCCCATGAGACTCTCCACTTATTTGTCTTTCCACATCCAGAAAAAGTTGCTCCTTCTCCTGGCTCTGCTCCCAAAACCAGCGTGACACCAAAGCCTCTGCCAAAGAAGAGTGTGACAAAACCCCTCCTGAGGGAGGCAACCAGGTGAGCATGATGGCAGACACTGGGGGTGTGGAACTGCTGCTGTCCCTGGCCCGTTAGGTGACCACGTGCAGGTGTCCTGCCTTCACCCATGCCTACACCGCTGTGCACATTGGCATTACCAATCCAGAGAAGAAATGCTGAGCCATGGGCAGTGGATTGGGGCAGGCTCCTGAGCACCAGCCCAGTGAGGCTGTGGGTCAGAGTCTGGTCCATCTGATGTTGCAGCGTGGCCAAAGGAGGCTTCCAGGGCTGTTTCCTCCTGGCTGATGTTTCTCCTTCCCCACACACACCAGAGTGGCCGCAGTTTCTCTCTGTCAAAGCTGGCCTGAACTGGGAAAGACAGCTGAGATCCCGTTATCAGTTCTGTGCAGCCTTGAGCAGTTACCGTGAGCTCTGCACAGTGTTTTGCTCCCATCATGTGAGCATGGCGCTGGGCTCTCCTCTGGCAGCCCCTCCAGCACTGTCCGACCCACAGGGCTGGGAGAAGGACCGGCACCTGCATTGCTTGCTCCACCTCCATCGGCAGGAGCGGTGTATCAGCTGGTCTCTTGTCACTGCGTCCCTCTCAGTTGTCCTTTTGTCTGTCTCTGTGCCTGTGTCGGTGTGGCAGGGACCTCTCGCGCATCCCTCAGCAGAAGATTGAGTGCAAAGCAGCAAAGAACATGACAAGGAAACAACAGAAAGGTAAAGTCACCTTGTTGTGGGCTTTCCCCCTGGAAGACATGCTGCCAGCATGGCCAGGAGCGGTTTGACCTTTAGCTTGGTCCTACGGCACTGTGTGGTCCTCCTGAGACAACCACCAGGAGCACACAAAGGAAGGGACGAGCCCCTGTCCCAAGGATTTGGGGACCCTTTTTGACAGAGGGAGAACTGAAGCTCATTAGAGCAGAGCTAGAACTAAACCAACCCCTCACCCAGCACCTCACATTAAATACAGACTCATTCTTCCTCTGCTCCGATTCCCCAACTCCCCTGCACCCTCGGGAGCTGTTTAGAGGTAGATGCTTTGAAGGAAGAACCTGCCCCAATCCCAGTCCCAAGTCCCCAAAGGTTCTAGTTCATTGCTTCCAAACAAATATAATATAGGCAGTGCCTCCCCCCAGCCCGTTTCACCCCCATCCTCTCCCTGCCTGCAGCATTCTCTGATATTTTCAACTTACTCTCCCAAGATGCCAGCAGCAATGTTAATCTTCACAGCCTGGAGGAGACCACTAAGCGGCTGGGTGTTAGTTCAACTGGACAAAAGGCGTACGACAAGCTGGCATGTGCAGAAGCTGACGGTGAGTGCACTAGACCACACGCTTCTCCCCCGTGGGTTGTCTGAAGCCAATTTTTGGGTGTGCAAAGTGCTCCTCCTCCATGTGCCCAGGAAATACTGCACCAGAGGCTGTACTTGGGCTGCTGCCTTTTAGCACTTACCAGGGACTGTCCTTCATTAATACATATTGTGCTTTTTGGACCTCTTTATGCATGCAGGAACACCAAGTTCCACAGCCCAGTTACGTGTGAAAGCTTTAACAGCTTTTCTGCTACCCTTAGATTTTAGTAGCAAATCTTTCTGTGGCACCAGCTCAGAGCTGCTCGCCCCAGAATTTAATTACAGCAAAAAAACAGAGATGACACTTGCCTGCAGGAGACAGGATGCCGGATTTCCTCAACTTTCTGGACATCATTACTGACCAGAAGCATTTTGCCCAGACAACATGTAAGTAAGAGACATTCTGCTCCAGCAAAAGCCTCGCTTACCCAGAGATGTCTGAATTTACCTGATTCTCAGACTAATTGGTACTGAGCAAGAAATCAGCATCTGGGACCCAAAGAAACGAAGGCAGCTCTACTCAGACAAGACAGCAATAGCTCGGTGGGCCACGGCAGGCCAGCTCAGGGTTAGCTCTGCCCCCAGGCCAAGAGCCAGAGAAAAGCAGTGGGGAAGGATCGTTGCTGTGCTTGCAGTCTCAGGGACAGGGGCAGGAATCCAGCATTTGCCCCAGATTTTCCCGGCTACAAGAGCAGAGGCCAAACTCTTCTCTTACAAGATGGACACAGAAGTAGTAGAAGACCTTGCCTTCTTTGGCTAATGATTAGCTGCAGGGAATTGTCCTCCCTGCTAGACACCTAACCAGCACTCAGAAGAAAGTGGGAATGGATCCCATGGCATAACTTGTCCCAATCTTCCTGCGGGCTGCTGGGATCTCTGCTCCCTTTGAGCTCTGTGAAGGTAGGACACGGCGCAGTCATGGCTCTGACCACTCTTCTTCTCTCCAGCACCAGGGAAAAATGACTCAGACAGCTTTGATTCTGTTGATGACAGAGGAATTCTTCTCTTCAAAGTCTTCTCGAAGCTGGTGGAGCTGGCAGCTCTGCCCCGGAGAACTCTGTTACAGATTATCAGGTGAGCTGCCTTAGCTCTGTGAGGTACAGAAGGGGGGTCCCCACTTTACTGGGATATTTGTGCTTTATATAACAAAATACACAGAACACAGAGGCCTCAAGGGTAGATTGGAAATCTATGTTTTATATCGAGTTGGACATCCCAAAGCACCTGCATCGCTCAGGCCCCTGCTCTACAAAGTCACTGCTGTAAATTCCACCATGTGCCCACCATGCACCTTTGTGGTTTAAATATCGTCCCGTATGCGGTCTTTCCAGGTCTGCAGGTGCACAGCAGCCAGCGCTGAGCAGGGCCCGGGGCTGTTTCACGGGACAATGACGCCCTCTTTTGTCTTCTAGCTACTACAAGAAGAAGCTTAGAGACTGCACCAGCCAACAAGCCTGGATGGATGGTGACTTGAGCCTCAAGTGCTGCAGAAAGAAGCCACACAAAATCCAGAAAGAGCCGGCTTACCCTATGCCTTCCTCTGTAACCTTCACCCGTGTCACAGCCATGCACAACAGCGAGGCAGCAGCTCACATGGAGGGCCTCAAATGTAAGGCTTGCACGCTGTCACTCCCACTCTGTCCAAAAGGGAAGTCACTGGAGCTACGAGGGTGACACCCCAACAGGGGCGTTTGCCACAGCTTCTTCTGTTCCCTGCTGGCACCACAGAAGCACCAATTCTCCAAAGGTGGAGGATCGGTGCCTCTGGTTCAGGGTCAGCCCTGCGCTAGCAAACCTTTCCCAAGGTCATTCCTGAAAGGATCACAAAGAACAGAGCTGGAGCAGACATTGGGAGTCCGTCCAGCTCAAAACCCTTCCCGGGCAAGAAGCAAAATTGAACAGGTTCTGCTCTGAGGGCTTGTACGGGCGAATGAATCGCCCTCCAGAGGTGTCTGCACAAGGTGGCTGCCAGAAACAGCCCGTGGCAGAGCCTCTAGTAGCGGGTGGGCTCTGGGTTACCCCAACACCTCCATGCCATGGATTGCTGTGGATCAAGCACTTGACACTGCAGCCGAGGGATTGGTGCCTTGGTGGATCTCTGTCTGCTAGCGCTGGGCATGCCAGATGGCAGCTCCTGTGACTCATGGTGCAGAGCAGTGAGGAATTCAGGATCAACTGAGTCCTTCCCCAGCGAGAGGAGACAAACCCAGAGGCAGGAGGGAGCTCCTTGTTGGCCACACAGTCAGTGACTCTGGTTCCCGTTTCCCTTTGCTCCGTTCAGGCAGCCCTTACGCCCAGGTACCCATCTTCCCACGGACGGCAGCCCTTACGCCCAGGTACCCATCTTCTCGCGGATTTCTAAACAAGACCCGGCAATGGTGGCAAAGTCAAAAAAGGGCTTGCAGGAGGCAGCAAGGCAGAGGAATGAGCCAAGCGCTTCATTTGAGAGCTACCTCTTCCGTGAGAGAAGCCCGGTGCAGGAGGTGAGAGAAAAGCAATGCTTCAGGTGTGTAACAGTATTGAAGGAGGTGTGGGAACAAGGCTGAAACCCCGTGCTTTGTTCCATCAGGCAGCTGGGCTCAAGCCTCCTGCTCGCTGCAGACAGCCGAGACACTCCCCTGACGTCCACGCCAAGCGCCTGAACACACGTCATCTGACAGGAGACGGACCTGGCAAGACACGAGCACAGGTGAGTGTGAAATGTAGAGGGAAGATGTTACCCTTTGTGGTACAGGACTGCAGTTAAAGCAGAACCAAGTTGGACTGGTCACTCATGTAACCTATACATTAGCTGTCTGGTGAATTATTTAACTAGACACAAGTATTAGAGAGCAATTGTGTCATAAGTGCAAGGAAAAATGAAACCAGAGGTATAATAACAGCTTAGTGGTTTATTACTGTTAATCATCAGCATGAATTGATTATAACCTGCCAGCACCACATCATAACGTGCCACAGAGGTGCTTTTTATCTTCTATGTATGCACATGCTCCCACCGGGGGAAAAGCTGTGTGATTTCCATGATCCTCTGCCTCCTCTTTCACCCTCCCTGTCTCCTCCCAGAAGGTGCAGGCAGACAAGCAGCACAGGAACAGCCTGGCC